>NC_051157.2:14829852-14882352 GCF_013339745.2 Dermacentor silvarum
CCGGCGCGGCGGTGCTCGCAACGCAGCAGCAGCTCGGGCTCCCGCCAAGGCCCTGCGGTGAGAGCCGCGCGAAGCAGAAGAGACGGCAGCGCCGGGAGGAAAGCAAAACCCACCATCGATGCAGAGGCTGCGGCAGCGGCGAGGGCTCATTGGGCACAACCCTTCTTTGTGGTTCGTAACGCAAATTTCATTATGTGTCCAACACATGTACATTACGTATATAATTGCATCGATATGTAAATGATTACATCTTGTGTATATCATCATCATAATCATCATCATCAGCCTATATTTTATGTCCACTGCAGGACGAAGGCGATCTCCAATTACCCCTGTCTTGCGCTAGCGTATTCCAACTTGCGCCTGCAAATTTCCTAACTTCATCATCCCATCTGGTTTTCTGCCGACCTCGACTGCACTTCCCTTCTCTTGGTATCCATTCTGTAACCCTAATGGTCCACCCGTTATCCATCCTACGCATTACATGGCCTGCCCAGCTCCATTTCTTCCGCTTAATGTCAACTAGAATATCGGCTATCCCCGTTTGTTCTCTGATCCACACCGCTATCTTCCTGTCTCTTAACGTTAGTCCTAAGATTTTTCGTTCCATCGCTCTTTGTGCGGTCCTTAACTTGTTCTCGAGCTTCTTTGTTAACCTCCAAGTTTCTGCCCCATATGTTAGCACCGGTATATGTGCTTGTGTATATAAGTGTATATAATTGCATCGATATGTAAATAATAAACATTGTGTACATAGGTGTTTATACATTCACTCTATAACAACGTGTCACGTCTTTATATGATGTGTGGGCGAATGTTTCACGGTTTTACCGCTAAGCTTTGGAGCTTCGCCCCACTCATCAGCATTCACTTCGTGGAGATGGCGTGGATTTTTTTATGCGCTTTATTTTTCTTTGAGCTCCTGTGCCTTTCTTGCGCCATTTTACTATAATGTTACGCGTAGTCCACAAGCAAGTGCGTCTTCGTTTAGACGTTAGTCCGCACTGGACAGCAATAGCATGCATTGATAAAACCGCGGCGTGTATACAGGCAGACGTTTTTGGAGCCATATTTTACCCAAGATATTTGAAGATGTTCTCGCTGCTAGTGCATGCATGACTTTGCTTTGGATCTTGGACTCGGTAAGGGTGCTAGCGCACTTCGAGCATCCAGCGTTCAACGTAGATGTCTACACAAGACGTGGTGCGCGGTTCCTTTCACTTCCGCAGGCGGCGCTTTCTCGGCCAACGTGAATTCCTGATCAATGCTTGAGCGCAGAAAGCAGCAGCGGAGCGTGTAGGCTTATACATGTATTCCAGCCCCTAGACATACAGTCTAGGGGCTGGAAATCGCGCTTACTAGAGCGTAACAAGCCAATGCCTTAACAAGCCGCTGCGCGGGTCATTCGGCTGGCTGTCGTATAAACCGAGCACTGTCGTGGTCACTGAAGCACTTGCGCTGCTCGGCCTGGGAAGTTCACTTACGATTAGCATAAGCAATACATCTCTGTCAGAAATGCCGTTTCTTTGGCCTGTCGTTAGCAGGGATGGGTTATGGTTGAAATTGTGGTACATCTGCATGTGGGTTTATTGCGATAGCAATTGTGTGGACCCTCCAAGGCGTCGCCGTAGCCGTGAGATTCCGTATAAAGTCCAAGGGCGATAAAATCGTCGCCGCGCGCCGTATGCTGTATGTGCGAGTGAAAACCCGCGAGGGACGCGCGCGTTCACGGAGAGAGAAGGCACGGCGGAGAGCAACTTCTTCCTTCGCGTGAAAGGCCGTGGTGGCATGGGAGGGAAGGAGGGGGCGCGACGCTGTGCTGCGGCACCAAACTGCGTATCTGCCACCTGGCCCAAGGGGAACTGGAGACTCAATCTCGTACGCGAAAGGAGGAAAGCGGGACGGCTGCGCTGGAGGGAGCGGGTGCGGCTTCTACTTTGCCAGCAACTGCGTACTTGTACTTTGCGCGGCCGCAGGCGGTCGCGCGCACCGTATCTTGAAAGCGATCTGCACACGGCCTTTGTATGCGCTGTGCCTTCGCCGCTCAGTTTCCATTGAAGTGAAAGACCGCACGAACTTTCGTTCGCTGCTGCCATCGCGCTTGCTCACGCCAGCATTTTGACAGTGGCTGTCTGCGGTCATCGAGTGTGATCTATTAATGTTTGCGTGTGCACGCTGACATCCTGCTTGTTAATTCAGTTAGTAAGCGAACGTGTCCAAGTGTATACAGCCGTTAAAACTACTATCCTTACTCCGTATAGCTCTCTACTAATTTGCTGTCGCAATTGATGCTTCGTCTTACGGGCAAAACTGGGATTTTTTTTTCATCTTTGAAAGGCAGGTCAACACCGGTCAACATCGAGGAAGGAGAAGGTATTCTTGGGTGCATTAGTGAGGTTTGTTGATGAGACTGCGCTACTTTGGGCATCGGCCCACATTTTTAGGCTGCACTATCTCCGGGATCGGCCTATATTTTTGGTTGAGTAAAGCCACACTTGCGGCGCTGGCTTTAGGAGCGCGCAGTTTCAACAAGCGCATCTGGGTTTCATTTCGGCCGTTTTGCTTTAATTATGCATTACTACTGCCCTGTAAATAGCACAGCACTTACTTGGTGCGTCTTTTATTGCGATAGCAATTACGTGGATGCTCTAAGCGCATTTCTGCAATTGCCGTCGCCGTGAGGTTCCGCATAAAGTTCAACGGCAACGCTTCGCGTGAGCCGTGGCTACATCGCGCGCACCGCATCGCTTCGCCTTAGCTTTGCCAAGCCATGACGTCACGGCGCCGTGCGGAGTAGTTGCCGCGGCTGCGCAGAGGCGGAGCTAAGCCGTGACGTCACTGCGCCTACCCATGAGATATACGCGATAGCTCCGCGGCTTCGCCGCGGCGAGACCAAAGCCCCGCCGTCTGCGCACCGAGCACATCGCCGCGAAGATGGGGCGGCCGAAGAAGAGCGTCATTTCCGAAGTAGAGGAAGCGCGGCGCGAAAGCCGCCGCGCCGCTGCTCGAGAGCGAGTGAGACGACTTTGGTCCAATCTCGAATATCGCGCCGTCGAAGCGGCGGCGAAACGTCGGTGATTCGCAGGAGATCCGGAGTTACGAGCCCGCGAAGCCGAGCAAAAGCGTTTGAGCGTCCAGATATTTTAATGACCGAGCTGTCGATGATTCTGAGGTCATCTTGCGTAAAACGTGGCCGAGTCTCAAAGTGTAAACTGGCAAAAACTTGGCCGAACCGTGTTTAGAGATATTCTGCTTTTTTGCACTGTGGGTAGAGAAGGGTCAGGGCTTGAACTATCCTAATTGGCCATCTGGCGGTTGGCTTTGATTATCACATTTTATTCCCTTTTTCCCCTTTCCCCAGCACAGGATAGCCAGCTGGTACTTACACATGGCTAACATCCCTGTCTTTCCTTCCCTTTTGTCTTTTTCTCTCTCTTGGTTTAACATAGTACCACATTTAAAGGGAGGCTTTCTTTGTCTCTTCCTTCCACTTTGTGGCTGCAGGCTGCTGTCTTGCACGATGGCTCGTCGTCCCGGACATAATGCAGACCGAGGCGGCTCGGGAAACCCAGGGGCATTATTAATTAAAGCGTTCTTTGCGAACCCTCCCGGAGGTTCCTAACTGTGGCTGCTGGGTGCTGCTGCTGTCTTGCCAAATATCATCATCATCATCGTCATCATCATCGTCGTCATCGTCATCATCATCAGCCTATATTTGTCCACTGCAGGACGAAGGTCTCTCCCTGCGATCTCCATTTACCCCTGTCTTGCGCTAGCGTATTCCAACTTGCGCCTGCGAATTTCCTAACTTCATCATCCCACCTGGTTTTCTGCCGTCCTCGACTGCGCTTACCTTCTCTTGGTATCCATTCTGTAACCCTAATGGTCCACCAGTTATCCATCCTACGCATTACATGGCCTGCCCAGTTCCATTTCTTCCGCTTAATGTCAACTAGAATATCGTCTATCCCCGTTTGTTCTCTGATCCACACACTCTCTTCCTGTCTGTTAACCTGTCTTGCCAAATATATCACACTTTAAAAAATTAATTACGTGCGTGATGTTGGGATAAAACCTCGGTCCCCTAGCGCAGCTGACCGACACTCTAACCAATAGGCCACAGTCGCAGGTAAACTTATCTAGTGGGGTAATATTTTCGATGAATGCCTTGAAAGATGCATGACTGGAGTGGTGCACAGCTTCCCCAGGAAGATGATTCAGTCCTTCGTTGTTTGAAAGAAGAAAAAGTGAAGATGAGGCGTCGGTTCGAGCTGCAGGGGGATAAATAGCCTTTATGTGGCTATGACGGAATGAAGTGCGATGTGCAGGAGCGATGTCAGTTTGATGTAGCAGTGAGTGATAGAACTCATGAAAGAGGCATATCCTTGCGGTTTTGCTGCGCTGCTCGAGGGTTGGAAGGTTCAGTGATGACAACTTTAGTGACGCTAGTGTGGCCAGAGTAGTCGGAGTGAATAAACTTTGCTGCACGATTCTTTGTAGAATCCAGGGCTGTTGAGAGGTTAGATTGGCCTGGGATCCAAGCTGAGCATGCGTATCCTAGTTTGGGTTGGTCAAGCGTTGTAAGTATTCTAGTCTTACTGGATTGGGAAAGACACCTGAGACATCACATAGCACATGATTGGCTTCATCGCTAATGCTGGAAATGTGGAAGGACCAATCGAGGTTATTACTCAAGCTCACGCCGAGGTACTCGCAGGTGGTGACGGCACATATTTTAGAACCGGCAATAACGTACGTAGCTGAAAATAGTTAATAATGGCGATGAAAATTAAGTAGTGACGTTTTGTTGACGTTGAGAGACATTGCTCACTTAATGCACCAGGCTTCAATGAGATTAAGGTCAGTCTGGAATGAACAAATATCATTGTCGTTGGTAATAGGACGATAAGTTACAATATCATCACCAAATAGAGGAATTTTAGAAGAGTAACGTCTGGAAAGCTCATTATAGTATTTTAAGATGAGTAGTGGTCCCAGAATAGTGTCTTGCAGCACGCTGGAAATAACGGGTGATAAAGGAGAGGAGCTTCTTAGCGCAAATGAACTTTTGACGCTTAGTCAGGAAGGTGCATATCTACGCGAGAAAGAGGGTTAAGATTAATATGCGATACCTTTGGGAAGAGCCGTTCGTGAGGAACCGTGTCAAATGTCTTCTGGAAGTCTAGGAAATGGATATCTACAGGTACGCTTTAATCAAGGCGCGAGCTTATATCCTTAATTCAGAGAGCTACAGTTGAGTCTCGAAGGACATGCCTTTCTGAAAACCATGCTGATTTGATCGAAAAAAAATTGCTGACGTTAGACACTTTACATTATGAGAATATATTATGTGCTCCATTAATTTGGAATATACACCGGTGAGGGAAATCGGATGACAATTACTGCATGAAGACGATTACCCTTGTTCTGGCACTGCAATTATCTTGTCCACGTTTCCGACTTGCGGCACCACTCCAGATGATAATGGCTGTCGAAAGATATTGCATAGAATGACACTTGTTATGTGCTCAGTGTTCTTTAGCAGCATGAAATTGATTCCGTCGATGCCAACCGAAGACATCAACGCGAGTGACTCTAATAATTGGGCAATATTCTTTGCTTCGAGTGTTATATCGGGCATGTCTGGGTGGTTAAAGGTGGTCAGCGTTAGGTTCGATGGTGAACATGGAAGAGAATACAGAGTTCAGTACATGGGACAAGTTATGGTCAGAAATACGGTTATTGTGGTCATCATATAATGATAATGATTTATAGTGACCTGGGTAGTGGACCTGGATATATCCATAATTGTTTCGGATCGTTTCGCAGCATGTCAGGCAGTGTTGTTGAGCAAAAGGCACGTGTAGCTGACGCGGTTAGGGAGTCGAACGCTTTTTTTCACTGCATGGCGTTATATATCTCCCAATAATTAGCGGGAGAGCTATTGGAACGTTTGGCTAAGCGATATAGCATTTTCTTTTTCTTGCTTAGCCGTTTTAATGTGTTATTCAACCTGGGGACGAGGGTTGCTCGGTTACAGTGATATCTAGGATGTAAGCCTCAGTGAGTTGGAGCATCTTGTTTTTAAAAGTGTCCAGTTTTGTTTGTACTGCGCACTTCGAGAATTTCGTAATATACCAGCGGTGAAAATCTCTTAGCGCAATGTTATTGGTGTAGAAATCCCCGTTTGTAGTATAGTAGAACATTATTTTCTTCTCTTTTTGATTTTTTTTTTTTTGCTTTGACGTAGCTGACAGAATAATTCAGCATTCAGGACAAAGTGAACACTCCGTCCTGGCAAATATGTTACAGAAGAATCACTATGAAGTGGGTTGTTAATATAAGGTATGCTATGTTAGAGCACTGCTCATGTCTTCGCGTTTGAGTATATACAAATTGCGTCAAACCAGAAGTGAGGCATGTGTTAAGAAAAATAATTTCGAGGTTATTCTTGGACAACGTCAAGGCTGGTTCGGACCATGTTACACATGGTGGGATAATGTCGCCAAAAAGGAGCACTGGCGTGTGGCGGAATAACGTAGTAATAGATTGCAGCGGCTCGTGGAAATGAATAGTGAATCAAGCATCGGCGTCGAGGGTTTGATAGCATACACCAAGAACAACCTGAAGGTATAAGGTAATGGGCGCAAAACAAATAAAATTTCTGGAGCTGAAGAGATAGTAACAATGGAGCAACAAAGACCATGATGTGCAACTGTCACAACGCCGCCTACTGGTTTGCCTTCTCGCCTAAAGATATCGAAGGTAGGAAGGAATGAACGGCTCATTTCAATCATGTTTCTGTTAGCACGAGAAGCTTACAGTCAATAGAATCAAGGAGGCTACGAAATGCGTCGCGTTTGGGAAGCAAACGCGTAAACATAAGTTTATTATACACTAATCCCGGAGTTTGGGAAATCTGAGGCAGCCCGGTGTAACTAGGGGCATTATACACCGACAGACGCGAGCTAAAATACAAAAAAAAAAAAAAGCTTGCGCGTATATAGTGCGGAAGAGACAGAGACTTGGAATAAACATTGAACGGAGCCGGAGAGTTTTCTGTACGAGGCGAAGCGTGGTTTAGACCGCGAACGCATGCTGGTTCGAAACGTTCGAACCAGCATGCAGAAAGGTTCGCTTAAACCAATTCCCACAGCGTGTGGTTCCCACATTATTTTTTCTTGTCCTTTTTTTTAATTATTTCCTTTTTTTTCGGAATCACGAATGTATCTTCGTGAAGTAGACCACTTTTTATACGCCTAGAGCATTCCCTTCGGGACGGTGTCGATAACCAGGGTTGTAAACCCGTCTCCCTGGGGAAAGCGACGAGAGATCCGAAATAGAGTTGCTCCCGAAGGGAATGTATGGAGCAATATCGGCATGGGCCTCTTGCTCGTGCTAAGAGCCCGGCGCAAACATAAACCTTGATTATGAAAACACTTGGGAGTCTATATATATATATATATATATATATATATATGTATATATATATGCCACCAGTATAGGAATATGTACATTCACATGGTTGTTAAGAATATGAAATTCTTCGAAAAATAATGATTGCAGTAATATAACCAACGTTAAAGAAAGAAAGAAAATAAATGATGTCTCGAGGAGGAGTAGCAGAAAAAATATGATGTTCCGAAGAAAAAATAAACTTGCATCACGACGCCATGTGGCTTAACATTCTTTCTTCATCCTTCAGACCGAGCTCCTAAACATAAGGAAGTAGAGATAGATAGAAGGAGAGTGAAAATATGCGCGTGTGTGTGCGTGTGTGTGTGCGTGTGTGTGTGCGTGTGTGTGTATATACATACATTTCTTTGAGAATTGATTTTGAGTGTTTCCTCCCGGAAATGCGAATACTTGGCTCGAAATACGTGTATTTTCTTTTCAAGCCTGCCTACAATGTATATTGCAGATTTTCTACACCATGCTAGTTGCAACAGGCGCATGTCACCTCAGCTCTACGTTTCACTCAACAGGTGAGATTACATGGTTTCCTCATGCTAAGGAGCTGCCCACTTTAGTAGTCACTCACAGACAATTATGGTTGGCGTGATGCACTTTTGCAGTCATTTATTGTCTGTTGAGGATGCTGTTGCAGCTTTGCAGAATTATGGAAGAAAACTAAGGCAAACTGCCGAAGAGGCACTATTACATCGGGCATCTATGCCAATGCGTGGTGCTCCTCCCCCCTAGAGACATGCCAGCACTTCAGCGCTGACAGTATGAAGCGCGCAGCTCCCTCCCTCCCCCCGTTCTTGCTATGATTAGATGACACCTGCCCCTGCAGGATATCCTGGATCCGGCCCTGCCTCCAGAAAAGTTCTGGACTGAGCCGCTCATTGATACGAAACTCTTGGGTTGTTACAACACATGAAGCTTTTGCACCCACGGCATTTGATATGTATTCTAGCCGTTGAACCTCGGACACGTCCTTCTCTATTTTTTATTCTTTGCAGTGGGCTTCATGCTGATTGTCTTGCTGCTTATTCTGTCCAGTTTTTGCATCGTATTCTCCGTGGTTCTGCTTCTGGGTCTCTTTTTCGTAAGTTGTTGTCTTTTTGTTGCATTGTACTGACTTCTTCAACAAAATGCCGAAATTTGTAACTAAGCCCTCTCAAGTGGTAACCACAGAAGGGATCACAGGGAACTCATTGATTCGAGAATTTTATGAAAACTCCAGCGAATGGACGTTACTCAGTTTTGCGAAGATGCACTTGACGATAATAGGAAAAGTTAGCCCGTTCCTAAACTGTTGCCGCTTACGGAATGCCATAAACGTGCCGCGCAGGGGAGTCATCTTGTGACGCTGAGTCCTATACTAGAGCCAGCACACAAAGTAAAACTTAAAGACCACGCTTTGCTTATAGAATAATTTATGGGGTTTACCGCCCCAAAGCAACACTGGTGCTATATGACAGACGCCGTAGGGGTAGTTCCGCATTAATTTTGATCAGCTGAAGGTCTTCAACGTCACCTATTTCTGAGTACACGAGCGGTTTTTCTGAGTACACCCGCTACCTCGTGCTCAGCAGCAGAACGACATAGTCATTGAGCCACCACGGGCCGTGTTAGGCGTAGTTGCTGGTGCAAGGACGTCGGTAGCAACAACCAATGACCTATAGCGGCTTTTCTTTCTTGCATTTTACCAAGAACACCAATACAACATAAGAGCCTGCTTAACACGTTTTCAAACTTCTCGCATATGGTGAGGCTCATCGTGCCGTCTTTGAGAACGCGTACAGATTCCGTTACCTGTTACCACAAGTTACAAGGCAAACATTTCTTTTTCTTCGAGGACAGAAGAAGTTCTGTAATTTTCAAGGAAGCTTCCCACTTCCTTCGGCACCAACACCACCCCCATTACCATCTTCATCCTCATCATTATCATATTCATCGTATTCATGGCATCTACATTCGCAGCCGCCGCCATCACCATCATGATCATATTCATTATCGAACATCCCATTGACGACATTTCCCTTCGGCGCAGGACAATCGGCTCCTGTTGCTTCCGTGGCTCGCCTTCGTGTCCACGACGACAGTGCTGGACGTCGCGCTGTCGCTCTACTTCATCACGGATCTGGTGAGCACTGGTCTCGTTCACGCGCACCTCCGCCTGGAGCAGCCGGCCGGCCGCGCGCAAGGACGGCCGTCTGTCGCACTCGTCCCAGACATTTGTTTATGCGAACGCAGCACAGTGCCCGGCCACCGTCCTGGCGCTGCGGCTCCATGATAAACCTCATACAGCGCGCTGATTATAAATTCGGGAGCTGACACTGACAAATGCTAATGCTCGCACTAGTCCATCGTTTTCAAATCATCTAAGAAAGATCGATTTCGCAGTTGCATTATTCATAACTATAGCTTGTGTGCAGCAGTTTCTCTGTGGATTATTTTGCTTTTATGCGCAGTGATTTTACGCTGTTTGCGTTGTTGTAAGTTTGCAGTCGCATATGTTATATTATTTATTATTATTTATTTATTTATTTATTTATTTATTTATTTATTTATTTATTTATTTATTTATTTATTATTTATTTATTTTGCGAGAAGTTAGCTTTTTCGCATAGACGAGTATTTAAACAAAAGCGGGAATGCCCTCCCCAAGTAGAAATTGCAGTAATGGCTTAGCGTACTTATTCTGAATGAGCCAATGCCCATAACTGTCTGTTTAATGCGTTGGGATAGCTTACATCTCTTAGAATCCTCCATCGAGTATCTCTTGTTTCTGTGCATAGACCCAACAGGTGGTGCATGCCCGCTGTGCACTGTGTGCTAGCTGGAGCAGCACATTGTAAACAGTTCACTCGTTATTCAGATGTTTCGCCCCAAGCCCAGGGAACAGAAGGTGTATAGGTTGCCCCAGCCCATCTTCGAATAGAGACTTCCTCTATCCGAAAAAAAGAAGACATTCAGGGGAAGGCAGCAGACACACGGAGGGATTAAGGCGCGCGTGTTCCGATGAAGAAGTAACTTCTGACTTAAAAGAATTGAATGGAGACATGGGGGGAGGATGTCGAGATGTGATTTCTGGTGTGGCGTTAGTGTGTATATCTGTCCGCTAGATTGTTGTACTGGTGCTGACCGTGGCCCTGCACCCAATGTATGTAACCTGAGGATAGAAATCACCCGTGAAAATTTGGTATGGATTAACGAATTCGTGAGTTTTGAAACCATTATTAGAGTGCTGTTCAGCGCTGCGTGAGAAAGCGTAGATTTCGACTACGCGAACGATTTTAAGCGTATTGGCCGTTTTCACTGCCAATACGCATTTTACACCTACACTACGTTATATGTATAGGCTACTGCACTGTTATTTTATATTATCGATATATTATGATTATTTGTTGAGCTTTTACTTTAATTTTGTGTTCCTGTGTTTTCCTTAGCTATTCTGTACATGAAGTGTTGATTAAAATTTACTACCACGTTGGAATTTGCGCATTATATAAATTAGGTTTGTCCGAGGAGGTACCCCTAACAGCTTTCTACCTCTGGGACCTCCGAATGGGATGAGTTTCACTATCTGAGATGCAAGCAAAAATAGATAAAACTTAAATTGAAAAAAATGTGGTTGATCCCTCTTATATAGGAATCGGTATAGAACACGAAAGTGAAACGTGTCTTCACAGAAGTAGTGTAATGTTTATTGCACATTGATATATAATGTCTATTGGTGTTTTGTGGCTAAAGCGCCCTTAGGCGTTGATGCACCCACGCTGACGCCTGGTGGCACGTCTCCTCCATCACGACTACCAACGTCGATGACCATGAGCAACCGTCGTGCATATGGAAGCTGCACTACGCTGCACACGCTAGCACAACGCGAAAGACGAAGCACGTAACTGACACACTAATACAACGCGCAAGACAAAGCACCTAACTGAATCGTCACCGAGTCAAATCAGCGCGTACAGCGCGTCGTAATTGCAGCCTCCGCGATCAACTTCAGAAACATTTTCAGAGCTAATTGCGGAGGCCACGCTCCGCTGTGCTGAGTACGGTGAACGCCACCTAGGTGGCGTTGGTAGTGCTTCTTGATGCCAGCGTCCCTTCGAATGCTGGCATCGAGGCGTCGTAGTGCTGAGACCACCGAAGCGTTCCCTGTCGGTGCGCGTTAGTGTCATAATGCAGTACTTCTCTTTTCTGCTCGTAGGCGGCGGCACCGCCCCGAGCAAGAGCGCGGGTACACGGAGGAGTGTTAAGCCCAGACCACACGTACGCTTGCGGACGCGCGTAAGCTCGCGTCTACGCGCCTTGCGGTTGCCGCGCCTAGCGAGGAATGGCGGTTTGCATCCACAAATACGCGCGACAGCGCGCGCTCACTGGCCTCACTTGTTTACACCTTGGCAGACGCCACTTCGTATTCCGTTGTTGGCAGTGCTTCAAAATGCTTCGATATCTATAAACGTAATTGTTATCTTTTTGGAGCTGTTATATCAGCACAAAAAGTGAAGAAGAAGCACTTTCTTGCATGATATAATTCTGCTTAACTGAGAGTTGAATGTACCGCGCCGTCGCTGCGTAGCCAGGCGCGCCGACGCGAGGCAGCCCAGGCGCGCGATAACTGAGAGGAGCTGATCACCGAGATCGCGCCGCATTTCGACGCGTACGAGCCGTGCCGCACCATCTGCGCATGCGTGGGCGCGCGGACGCGAGCTTGCGCGCGTTTGCAAGCGTACGTGTGGTCTGGGCTTTAGATATATAAGGCGCGTCTGTGTAGCTCTCTGCGAATGCGTTTGTGGCGCAATGGGTTAAACGTCGGCGATCTATCGTCGCGGACCGAGAGGTCGTGGGTTCGATTTCCAAATTTTGCATGTTTGTGGAACTTTTTCTTCTGGTTTCTTTCTTTGTATTATGTTCTATGACGTATTTCCGTGACGGAAATACGTCAGTGAAGTCTTGGTGGACCCCGGCATAAAACACTTTCGTGTTAAAAAAAAGGAATAATATTATTGCAGGTGCTTTGCTCGCGATCTTGCTTAGTTCAGTTGCGTAAGTTCATTCGAGTTGAGCCGACTTCAGTTGAGCTGCGCAAGAAGTGACTTGCGCAGCGACTCCACACCCTCACAAGGGCATGTTCTCGCCGTATAACAAACATCAAACAAAGAGTCACCGTGAAAGGGTTGTCGTGAATCGCGCCGAAGCAAGAAGATAATTTCCGCAAGGCGCTTAAGTCAGTACTTCTAAATACACGTTGTCGACAGAGCTGTTAAGACACTAGGTGAAGTAATTTTATTGGTGACACATTTTTCAGTATCTGTGTTGAACTTGTCGCAACAGCCCCACAAGTATTCACCTCAGTCCACGGTAGCTGGTCTTTACATTGATGTCTTTATTTGTTCTTACTGCATTGTTTTATTACGTGTTTATTGTGGCCCAGAGACTGCTTATTTGTGCGATGTACGCACTCCTGGCACAGCCCTGCTAAAGGGCTGCAGTATGTTTAAATAAATAAATAAATAAATAAATAAATAAATAAATAATAAATAAATAAATAAATAAATAAATATGGTCGAGATACCTCATTAGTGGAATGCAGGTTTTACATATCAGCATGATTTGTACTGCAACGTTCTCGTTTGTTGTTCGCCATAGGTCATTCGGCTCTTATTCGTCAGTTTGTTATTTCTTTTTTTTTTTTACAGAAAGTCGATGGTTTCGTGATCACCATGTACGTTGTCGACTACACCATGTGCTCAATAAATGTAAGTGATCGGCTTATCCTTGTGGATGAGAACTGTGTGTCACTGCTGAGCTAGCGCGCTCAGTGCTTTGCGATGACAATATAAAGCTGTCATATAGGCATGCCAGAACGTTTTCTGGGTAACCTCGCCTGTTCTGTATGCTTCAAAAACGTCTGACCAGACTCGAAAGCATTACCTTTTTTCTTTTGTTGTTATAATCTTTCTGTGAACGTGCCGCGGTTGGTTCACGTCCCAGAGCGACGCGCTGCAGCTGCAGGCTATACGAATTAATTTTGACCACTTTGGGTTCTTTAACGTGCACTCGATCATCGCGGTACACGAGCGCTTTCGCGTTCCGCCTCCATCAGCTGTCCAGGCCAGGAATCGAACCCGTGACGTCGCGCTCGACAGCATAATGCTACTATCACTGAGCAACGTACCAGCGACGGTTTGGTGTGGCCGTGTACTTACTCAAATGTTTCGTTATTCGGACGTTCAGGAGTCAGTTGCAAACAGCTGATGTCACCTTTAAAAAATACCTTTCATTGGCAGACTACGGAAACAGCGTCAACTGGATGGCTGAAAAATGGCAGCGCCTGATCCTGACGATTCGCTCGAAGACAGGTGACGAAGTGGGTAACTAACGGCCGTGTCGGAGCGAAATCATTATTGAACCGATTTCGCAATATCATCCCGAAAGCGCTGCGTTTGAAACGAGTACGACGAAGTTGATGGCAGAGAGTTACCTGAATGAAGAAAGGTACAAAAGAAAATACAGGATTGTGCTGTTGCAGATGGCGGCCAGTATCGAACAGCTGGCACAAGATCTTGTCGCGTGATAAAAAATATTCAGATTCATATTGTGAGGGGGCTGTTTTCTTAAGGCTCTTTTTTTTTTTTTTTTTTTGAACTGGTGCTACCGTTTTTTTTTTTTTGTACCCTAATTCTTGTGCGTGCACTTCAAGCCAAGTAAGCGTCTGGCATTCGATTAAACTATAGTTGCCCGTAACCTCTGTCACATGGCAATTAGATATCGCGCTTTTTCTATCGCATGACACAACAGCTGTCGTTGATACCGTGAACGTGTATTACTCTTTACTCTATGGAGCTCTACAAATACGTATTGTGAAACCCGTCGCTAAGGTATTTGCAAGATGCATAAAAGTATTCTAGCTGCCAGAGATGAATTTTCCGCGCTTGCCAAGTATATATAGTTTGATGCTGGCTCTCGTGTTTTCAGCGAAACGCGCTTCCTTCGCAAAAAATCACGCGTGACGTTCAAATAGATTTCAACATAAATTATATTGCAGGCAACAGAAAATTAACAGAAACGCAAACATTTTAAAAACCATTTTCGTATGAGTTCTTCTTACAGTTTATGGTGAAGCAAATTTCTCATTGTGTGTGTCTCAACCGCATTCTCTTGCGCAACAATTGTGTTCCTTAATTTTTATCCAGCAATTTCACTTATCGTAACGTTCCTTTGTAGTGTTTACATAAATTGCCAGATACGATGTGGCGTTAACTGATGTAAAAGTTATCTCGAAACATCTCTTTCCGCATGTCTGCCGCAGCCCTTTACGAACTTAAACCTTCGAAGAGGCTCCATTTCAACCCTAAGAGTTTCTTTTCGTTGATATTACAGGCCAAGCTAAAAAAAATACATTCAACTGATGGTTGTTTATATGCTTATTCTGGTGCTTGCACAACAGAATGAGTAAGGTAAACCGAAATGCTTTAGTCATGAACTAGAGACACCAAAACAAAAATATTCCACGACTTAGGCGTTTATAGTTTGTTTATTTTTTCATTCACGACATGCGCTCGGTAATGATGAATGAATCATTTGTTTACGGCATTGCGCAATATCGCTTTTCCCTTAGCTCTAATTCGTAAACGTGGGTGAATGATAGCTGAGTTTTCGCAGACCAATATGTGGGTTTATATCATGCGCACATAGGAACAACTCGCGGTATAACTGAAGTGCACGCACCAACTGCTTCCAAAGGGGGCGCTTTTCATCTTCGTCTTCCGGCCGCTACGGTATATTTTGATTAGCTGCAAAACTCTACAGGGAACATCGCGCGCTCTTGGCTAGGTCGCAAAGTTTGCCCCGCAGTAAAACGTCCGGCGAGCCAGCCGTAAATTGAGGCAATTTTTTTTTTTTTTTTTTCAGACGTCCGAAACACGCGCAGTCTCGAGAAGTTTTCCCAACGGAACTTTAAGAGGCGGTTTAAGGGAATTATCGCCGCTTGCGCGAGGGTGGCTGAAATGGTTTTGTTTTCTCGTAGAGTCGGGCCTGGACTCCATGTTGTAGGAGATGGAACCGAAAGCAGGCCCTGAGGCCAGTTTTGAATAGAGATGTTTATACCGCCACCGTCGCCACTAACCAGACAGGGACGGAGCTTGCGAATTACGCCTGCGCTTGCGTTATGGTTCTGCCTTTTATTTCTCGTTTACCGTGGGGCGAAGTTCTGCAAGCACGACGACAATCACAGATTTGTTTCAGAATGCAAAGAAAAGAAGGAAAAGAGAAGAAAGCGGAACTGAACGGGGGTGCTTAAAACTGCGCTTGAAGTGTCTGAACTGGCAGCCAGCTTCACGTTTCTTTCACATTTCAGCTAAGAATTGTCTTGGTTGTGTGTGTCAAATCACGATTTAAACAGTGCTTTGCTCGAGAAATTGTGTCAGAAAATACAAAAAGAAATAAAGGAAGAAAGAAAGATAGAAAGAAAGATTGGAATAAACATGTCAAAACTGAAACGCCTACGCTGTTTTGTGTGATAAATTCGCACATGTGCTCGTTTGCTTGGCAGTTTCCTTGTTGTTCATTCAGTGTCTTTCGCAGATCTACTGCATAATGTGCGTGGTGTCCCAGTACCAGCTGTACTACGTCAGAGGCCACGTCACGGAGCAGATAAGTCGGCGGGAGTCAGTAAGTTGCGTACGGTTTTCAATATTACGCTGTTTGCACCTTCGTACTCAATTCACGCGCGATCAAAGCTTTCGGCAGCTTCTGGGGCACCTGTGAAAGTTTCAGTGTTGCAAAGTTCTCTATACTTCAATTCGCCCGCCCCGTACGGTACAGTGGAAGCGACGTGTCGTGTCAGCCAATCTAGGAAGCGAGTGCACATACTCTCGTATATGTATGGTGACGTGGAGGGTAATACCTGGCGCGTGAAAAGCTACGACCAAGCAGTACTCTGCGGCCGTGCGTTAAACATTGCATGCGCACGCTTCAAGGACTAGCGAATTGCACATATTTTCTATGAGGAGCATATGATTTCATGAGGATTCTTATACGGTTTCTTTGAAAGTCTACTAATCATCAGTCCGTTCTGCAAGTGATAATATTTACATAAATTGAGCACACAGCGCTTGCGTAACACTATTGTGTATTCTGAGAGGTTATGTAAGACTCACAGCATCCAAATATATTTGGATAGCTTATGGTGCTAAAACAAAGTGTGTGCAACTTGATTGGAATCAAAGCACGGAACTACATGATTCTGCGCAATTTTAGCGGCGCCGTAACATTCCCCGTAGCTTGCATAGTACTAAAAAAGCTATAGTGAAAAGTAGTAGATATTGAGAGCGACATTGTCCTCACTGTGTTCTTCTTAATCTCAAAAATGCTTCAGCAACGCCCGGTAACGTGGCTCCAACGACATCCTTTGTCAAGTGCTCGATGACTTCGAAATTTCTGCCTAAGAATGCGAGTCATGTTGTTTTATTCGGGCGATAAAGCTTCCCATAAAAATTACATGCGGCAAATTTGGCGCTGCGACCGCTCAGCTACCACGAGAATTGTGGGCAGCATATACGGATTTGGCTAAATCTTCGCGCTTCTGGCTTCAGACGTGTGCTGTTACTCATTGCGCATTATCCTTCTGACTCTCAGCGAAATCGTATTTTTCTAAACGCATGAAGGCACATGCACACATGCATAATAACCATTGCGAATTGCAGCGGTTGTAACGCAATACATTGTTAAAAATGATCAATTTTTTGAAGCCATGGAGCCGTTTGAAGCGAGGAGGACGAAAGTTACTACCCATCATTCTTATGCCAGCCGAACCGCCATACTTGCACTTCCCGTAGACACTATAGTGCAGGAGCTGACTCCAGTAATCTTTGGGAGAAACTCTACGACTCCGGGTGCAACCATATTTGAGGCATCTATGCGAGCCTTAACTTCAACTTTTTAGCTTTTTCATTCCTTGGTCACTGCCACGTATTTTGACTTTTGTCCAGTCCCGTCCTCACTAGACGGGCTTCTGCCGAATCATGTACGACTCTCCAAGGTGTTCATAATACTCGTATAACGGGAGCGTCGGCTTTAAGCTGACACGGTGATCAGCGCCGTCTCGCGGAGCGCAGCGACGAATGTAGCGACCACAAGCGCACGGGCACAGAGCATACGGAGCCCCGCGTATTAGACTATTCTGTTAAGCTCCCCATAGCTCCTGCTTGCTACGCGCTTCCAATGCAAGAAGAAACGCGCACACGTGCTCCTTCATGCACGAAGGTTACAATATGCCGCTGCAAACTATAGATGAGCTGATAAACAGCAGGGGCTGTGCCTTGTTCTATCAAATCGCGTAGAATACAACGCTAGCACGCTCTGCGCGCATGCGCCTACCTTCGTCACTTTCGCAGGTGTGCGCTCCAATACGTCGTTATCACCGACGTACCAGTCGACGCTCCCGTTAGTATATTAAAATATCGGAGAATGTATTTCATAATAATAGGGGGCTCTTTTACATTCGTCGCGGGTAATCCCGCAGCTGTGATTTCGTACAATGTCGTCCCACGTCAAGACGTGTCGTATGACGCAACATGTTCGCAGCTGCCCGTGGTGATGGCCCAAAATAGGGGCGACGGCGCCGGCCAAAGCGGTGATCGCTCCGCCTTCGGCTGCATCAGTTCGTGGTACGTGCGGTGGCTCTCTCGCAAGACAGTTCCGCCACCTAGTGATGACACGATACTGCCGTGCCGCACCATCGTTCCCGCAGATACGACCGTCTCCGCTGATGAAGCTGCAGCGGCAACGGCGCTTGCCGCCACAGGTATCCACCCGCTGCCTGCCTGCCGCACGCGCTCTTATATCGGTCACGTGCACGCGCCCTGCTAGGGGGCAGCATGTAACGTCAAGCTAAACTTTTCGGCCATACAGGCATTGAAGAAACTCAAGAAACTAGCGTACATATATGCCATCTGGGAACGAGGAAGATTAACCTTCCTCTTTTACTTACTTTCTCAGTGAACTTAACTATACAGAAATAAAGGTGAGGGAAAAAGCTTAGTATACAGCACAAAATTTACTTTAACAGACAGGAAAGGATGGAGAAAAAAAGCAAAATGGCAACATGGATGAAGTCTGATTGTACAACTTGGCGCTCACCATCGCCAAGGAGAGGACAAGGTCTTCCAGGAGCCGGGGCCACCAGTAATAAGGCGAATCCGTTGCTTGACTGCATAGAAGACTTGACACCATGACTGCTCCCATCGAACTATCGCGGTCGTTCTTCGCCGCGACATGGACCTATAACTCCGAAGATCAGTTCAGATATCGGTCACGTCGGCAAGCACTAAGGACAGCCAGTGACCGGAGCTATCGCATTTGTAAGTGAATCAAAGCAGAACTTCCTGACGTATAATCCATTACGGCAGCACCAGGCAACGGCAGACGTAGACTCAATCAACAGGCGCTGGTTTCGTCATCTAGTGACACTGTATTCATCCAAAATTAATCAGAAACAAACTCGTGTAGCACGAGTCCAGCATCCTACCTATCTCTATTTTATGTGATGACGATGATATTCATTGGCACCACCTTCAAAACGGGGTGGAAACGAACAGACTTCTGCCCTGCTTAAGCTAATCAGGTATTATGTATGCAATGCAGTCTAGTATTTTGGCTATATATATATATATATATATATATATATATAGCATTATATAGCATATATATAGCATATATAGCATATATTCTGTCTTCATCAAAACCTTTATCTCTATATTGTACAGTCTCATATGCCTGTAACGACTCCGGTTATGCCAATCTCTTCCCTGCTTTTTTCTCACCAGTGCTCTAAACGTCCCTTACTTGTATTGACTGCTGACCAGTTAACGCTTCTATTCGCTTTGAATCCGAACGCTTTTGGAAGTTGTCATTTCCTACGGGTCTTGCTGGGTGAATATACATTCACTTGACATTCCACTGCGATGTGCTCAGCTGTTTCCGGGCTTTTGCTGAAGCAAGCACTTGCCTCATCCTGCTGCGACTATTTGCTTCGGCATGTTTTTGTCTTCAGGTAGCCAGCTCGGGCCTCAAATAGCAAGCACTGTCCTTTGTGTTATCATGCAGATTTTATATCCTGATTTCTTTCATGCCGTATTTGTAATCACCATAGTCTTTTTTATTTCCATTCTTTGGATCCAATTTGCCGTCTCTGTTTCTCTGATGATGAATGATTTATTGGCATCCAATTTGAAACGGGGCGGTGACAAATAGTCACTTAGCCTTCTTAAGCTAATGAGGTATGCCAGGCGTGTTTAGCAGAATGACACGTTTCCTACATCATCTTAATTTATCTCTCTTTCTTAAAACTTATATATCTACCTTATACAGCTGATTATGCCAGTAACGAATCCGGTAATCTCTTCCCTGTTTTTTTCAACAATACTTTAAACGTATCTTGCTTATCTCGACTGCTGACTGGTTAGGGCTTCCACCCCTTTAAATCCCAGTGCATCTGGAAGGTGGACGTTACCTTCGGGTCTCGCAGGAGGAACGCCTTCGCATTCCATTAGGATATGCTGAATTGTCTCCGGATTATTGCTGGAGCAGACCAATGCCTCATCCTTTTGCGAATATATTTTCCGGTATGTTTTTGTCCTTTGGCAACCATAATTTCTCGTAATGCAAATTCGTCTCGTAATGTCCATTCGCGCCTTCTGCCGGCAGACATGAACGTTGATGCAGCCAAGTTTGTCCAAGACGTGTAGAAGTAATAGCGAACTGCGTACATGTACCATTTCCTGGTGCGATCGCTACGTGTTTTCCAAGTCGCAAAATGTGTCGCAGCGTTCTTTGCCATCATCGTTTTCCATCAATGGTCCTCGTGAGATGAAGTCGACGCCTTCTTGATGACCGAGACTGAGCGGCAGTTTCTCGCGAGAACTGCCCGGTAGAGGCCGTGACGTATGCAGGAAGAGCAATGCAAGCGTGCTGTTTGAATGTGCGTCCGTGAGACGCGATGGCGATATCTACGTTCTGTGCTTGCGCATTTCGATATCGCACGATCTTCACGTGCGTAGTTATTGTCTACACGTGAAATTAAAGCTATGATACAGTATACGTCTGGCTATAAAGCTCTTTAATGAAAGCTTTCCCCGCGCTAGCGCACGTGCACTCCCATCAGTGATCATCCTCAACTCTTCAACACGAATTATTCTTCCGCAGCAGTTTCTGCAGGTGGAAGAATTGCATCGAATTCGTATGCCAAAGCGGTGCTCGCGGGAGTAGATGCAACTTCCAATTGTCTGCGTGGGCCGCCTTTAAATGTGGCTTTTTCACATGCATAGTGTCTGTGTAAAAAAGCTAGCTTTTTTTTACATAAAACTAAGTTGGGAGAAGCTCGCTTTACTCGTTTGCTTCGTTTTGTAGGTCTCACCTATTATTTTAAAAACAGTAATTACGTGTGCGCGTAATGAGAACCATTACCACGTGTCCATATTAAACGGCCCCATAAAAAGTACATTAGCCTTTGACTATAATATACAAAAATCACTCGCACAGTGTGTGTGTGTGTGAGAGAGAGAGAGAAAAAAAAAGAGTATTTGAGAAATATCCTGGGAGAAGTGCCTCTGTTTATTTATAACCTGAAGCCTACCCTTCTGCACAATGACTCTAACCAACTGCTCCAGCAGGAATTTGACACCACTGTTAGTAGGAAGCGAATAATACCTCGCGAAGCAGGTCGTTGCGGCGCTCACTGCGGTGCACGAGGCGATCATAAACCTGCGCCGAGGTGAGACACGTAGTTAATTGCAGCTGGTGGCACAAAGTGCAACGCACGGGATAAAGGATACTAGAGATAACAGGGACCGAGGCTCTCCTGAGAAGACGGCTGGTGCACCAGTTGCTAATTTCCTCTGCAAGCTACTGACCATCGTAAAAACTGGGTCCGAATTCCAAAACTTTTCGTTCGTAAGTGTTCGTTGCCATCGGTCAGCCAGCTTCTCTAATACTGTGTCAATTACCGGGATGAGAAAGCCTAGCATGCATTGCGGCTAACGCTTAAACATTCGCGCTGCACACTTAAAATCATCCCGTATTTTTTTTTTTTTTTTTCGTTTGAAGGCTAGAGCGAAAACCTACACGGGTTGAAATGACACAGAACGACCGGACAAAGCTCCGACTTTCAGCTGCCGCAATTTATTAAAGCAACCTACCTTTGTATATATATATATATATATATATATATATATATATATATATATATATATATATATATATATATATATATTTCATCCCCAGTTTAATTTTCACCCCAATAGTTTCCGCGTTTGGACTCCAGTGATAGCCGGCAACGGTAGCCAGTGGTGAACCTTAGTCAGTGGTCAATACTTCCCGCGCTACCATTAGCCATGTACGACTACGGAATTGATCACGCAGGGCCTGTTCACTTAACGGCTTTATTCTGCCTTGTTATTTAGGCAGAGATGCTGATGAAGTACCTCGCAAAGGCAGGTCAAACTTCCTAACCCCCGAGTCTCCGCTTGGCACTGGCCGTGGTGCCGATGAGTCGTCCATAGGCCCGCAGCTTTTCACGGAAGAGACGTCACTGGCGCCCTACGTCGAACAGACCGTAGTGCCACCTCCAAGTTGCGAAGGGGTGAGTAAAATATAAAGAAACGTTAGTAATTCATCTGGCATAACACATCGGCTGGTCATTCCTTTTTTTCTCTTACCACATACGGTATGTGCTGTTGTGCTCATATCTACTTTTCGTTTGTCCCTCTTTTCCCCTGACTATGTGCAAAGTGGCAAACCGAATACTCATTTTCGTTAACACTCCCATCTTTTGCTCTTCTTTCTCAATTTCTCTCCCTCTCTCTGTCTAATGTCACATTTCAATTTAGTGCAGTGAAGAAGAGATGGAAACAGCACTGAGCGCTGTCATCGGCATGGTGCGCGAGTGCTGGTTGCGAGCTGTTTGCGCTGAGACTGTTGTAGCTGTGTTGGTATTTCGCCTGCCGCTTCAGATCAATCAAGTTCCCTTAGCATCAGCAAATTTTTTTTTTCAGTGTGCAGTACCAGAGCTGCCAAATTTTGGCGAAACCCACCACTTTGTGTGTGTAAAACAGCTCACTTACGCCGCCGCGCAGTGACGGCGAGGTGATCAGGGCGCCGTTGCCGCCTCAAAGTTGAAAATGGATTCTTGTCGTGCTCTTTAGGCCATTGCTACTCCCAGTCTTGGCCAGCCTGCACCTGCTGTTTTGCATCATTGTAGCTGCAAGAGTTAGGGCAACTATATGTGTCTGTTGCAAGCATTATCATTATTGTTTGTTTTGAAAACATATGTACACATGACTTACTCTTAACGTTAAGAGACGGGAAGAGAGTGGTCTGGATCCGAGAGCAAACGGGGATAGCCGATATTCTAGTTGACATTAAGAGGAAAAAAAATGGAGCTGGGCAGGCCATGTAATGTATAACCGGTGGACCATTGGAGTTACAGAATGGATACCAAGAGAAGGGAAACGCAGTCGAGGACGGCAGAAAACTAGGTGGGTTGATGAAGTTAGGAAATTTGCAGGCGCAAGTTGGAATCAGCTAGCGCAAGACAGGGGTAATTGGAGATCACAGGGAGAGGCCTTCGTCCTGCAGTGGGCATACATAAAGGCTGATGATGATACACATGACAGGAAAGGAAAAGCGAGGCGCAGGATGTCAACTGCCACGGGAAGGGGCACGACGCCTGCCAACTCTTCAGAAAGAAGGAAACAGAAACATCGAAATGGAAGATAGGGCGAAGGCGAGTCATTTTGCCTTGTGAGAAGATTACATGCACAGAGAAACAATTATTTCCGCCTAATAATCAATCACCCGAGTTCGAATAAGTGCGAGCTGTCGTGGTGGCTTCGTTTGATTGTTTGCCCTCTGCTTATGGTGGTGCCTTCGTCACTGTACTGTCATCATCGTCGTCGTCGTGCTACTCCCGTTTCGGAAGACACTCACAATGTTCCTTTGCGTGGCATATATTTCTCATTCACAGAAAAGAGCTATGTGAAACTGACTTGTATGTATTCAGGTTTCATACTTGCATTGGGAATCACTCTGCTGGTATAAGTTGTCGCCGCAAGCTTCACCTACAGCAAAATAGCAATATGTTGTGCTGGGAATTTAATTCCATTCAATTTAGGTTATTTAACATCCATGTATTATGCCAGGAGAACAATAAAAAAGGCCATTTTGATGAATGGCTTGAAGAAGCCTGAAAAAAGATACGAGCTCTGAGTAGTAGATCGTAGATCAAAGCAGTAGAACTGTAAAAATAAATAAATTATGGGGTTTTACGTGCAAAAACCACGATCTGAATATGAGGCACGCCGTAGTGGGGGACTCCGGAAATTTGGACCACCTGGGGTTCTTTAACGTGCACCTAAATCTAAGTACACGGGTGCTTTCACATTTCGCCCCCATCGAAATGCGGCCGCCGTGGCCGGGATTCGATCCCGCGACCTCGTGCCCAGCAGCTCAACACCATAGCCACTGAGCAACCACGGCGGTTAATAGAACTGTTTACAAATGAGAGCATTATTCGTTGATTGTGCGCCATACAGTCACTGACGTGACTCTATGCCGCAGCACAGCATTTTGCTGAAATCACTGAAAATAGAAACGTGTTCTGGATTCTGAATTACATTAATTAATTACGCAATGTTCTTGCTTTGAGGAAATTAAAACATACCGCTCACAATTACGCACGTTTGTCAGAAAAAGAAAAAAGCTGAGTTTGAGCTTTCTTTACTCAAAGTGGAGCCGTCATGTATACACAGTTAGCTGTTTCATGCAACTATAGGCAATGAAATATCTGACAGAACAATTCGTAACCTTGTCTTGAGAGCGCAATGAAAATATATTCAGTATCAAAGTAATTTGTCCATTAACGAATGACAAGTTATTTTAACGCCACAATGTTTCCAGATAAGTATTGTGCATTTTTGTCTTTATTACAGCGCATGTCCTCTCGCGCTATTTAATCATGCCCTATAGCTAACATGAAACCGACAAGTCGGTATTTCGTAGCATTGAAAAGTGCGTTAGTGCTCTACAGGAACTCAAAACTGTACGCAGCTGGAAGACCTTAGCGTCGAACTGGAGCTCCAGCGTGAAGCGGTGAGTGTCACCAAAGGACTACGAGACCACGACGGTGGACGGCTGTCCATCGGTTCGGTACCCGAGAGCCAGCCCTTGCTCGATGCCAGCGGTAGCCTTGAAATCTGCGACCAACGGGACGGCCCTGTGCGTGACAGGTGAGTGGTCGTTGTCGCACTC
The DNA here is from genome assembly GCF_013339745.2 of Dermacentor silvarum. Classification (NCBI taxonomy): domain Eukaryota; kingdom Metazoa; phylum Arthropoda; class Arachnida; order Ixodida; family Ixodidae; genus Dermacentor; species Dermacentor silvarum. The sequence goes on from NC_051157.2 coordinate 14,854,618, forward strand.
TTGCATGTGGCTTATGTGCCCAGTCTAGAGCCGTGTAGAATCGCCCACAAAATATTGGTGGGCATGCGACTGCGTGGCTGCGCAGGCGCAGTGACGCCCCCAGGCATCACTGCACCTGCGCAGGTTTGCTTTGATGCGCGGCCGCGGCAGCTGCACTGGCGCTGCCGCAAGCTCTCGTGCACCGCAATATTTTGTGAGCGATGGTACAGTTAAACCTCGATTTGAAGAAGATGATGGAACCGCAGAATCATTGATGCGAAAGCATCAAATGATCCATTGAGCAAGAAAGCTGGCGTCTGTCGTACGGACAAGCGAAGAACGGCACCTAAATTCCCATTGGCTGCGACATGTCACGAGCGCGAATCGATGGAGCAGAGCGGGCGAAAGGGAACACCTGCTGCAACGATAGCGCGCCAGGTGTTGCGTGAGGGGAGAGGGCATCGCCGCGACGCCACGTCACCCTCGCTGTCGCTCTCGGAAACCTGCATTATCCGCGCGTCCCTTGTCCACGCAAGCTCTTTACAACTCGAACGACCGCTCAGCGGCGTTCAATTGGACATTATTGCTTTCGCATTCACAACTCGTAAGAAGTGCTAAGGTATCCTCAAATTTTTTTTTGTTGCAGTTAAAAGGGGGGAGGGGGGGGGGGGACGTGCTCCGCGTCCGCCACCTTGGCCGTAAGCGGCGCTGACTACTATTCCCAGTGTTTATCCAGTACACATACACAAATACGCACAAAGTAGCTGGAGGGGTGGCGCCGGGGTAGCTTAATTGGTGAAGCATCACACACGTAATGCGGAAGGTATGAGTTCGCCTCCCACCTGCGGCCAGTTATCTTTTTGTCTTTTTCCATGTCCATTTACCTTATTATCTCTACGTTTGAACTGAACATAATTATTTTCCCCTATTCTTTCTCTGCATTTCATTGTTCCTTCGTGTGGTTGTGAGTTGGTGACTAACAAAAGATCGAGCCCCTCAGATCGCCTTATTCTTATCACTTATCCGTTAAACCGAAAATTTCTTTACGTTGAAAACACTTTAAATGTTCATGCAACTAAAATTGTATTTATTCAAGAGCAAACAAAAGATGTAATTGCCTGCTCTCTGACTTATCGCACTCATTGAAGGCAGTGAGCGCGTTGAGCGCGTCGTGTGTTCTTTAATGAGAGCGGTAAACCTTAACAGGTCAACGTCATCTAAACTGAAACCATAGATATGCATATTTCATGGATACTACCCCTACAAACTTCGTCAAATCAAGCGAGACGTTGAGTTCACGTCGTTGCTTCGAGGTTGTCAACGTACTAGGCTCTATGATATGTGTCGAGGAATCAAAATCATCTCATTAAATCGAAAATTGCGTAAACTTTGGTTTCGTTATATCGAGGTTTGACTTGGACTTGTCCATGGAATGTACGCGGCGCAGTGGGGAGCGGTGGTTAGTCACGTTGCCCTAACAAGCTCCACCAAGATTTCTTTTTTTATTATTTCTTAATTTTTTTATAGATGGAAAAAAGCGAGCGTGAAAGAAGCCCGCAAATACACGCAAAGTGCCTCGAGCGGCCTGTTGCGCGGCAATATTGCGTGTATTCGCAGGCTTCTTTCACGCTCGGAAAAACACTTTAATGTAGCACGTATTGAGCAACAGAAAGCTGTATCCCGAGTTTTTCATGTTGCTCTACAATTTTCTCATTGACACGTTTCATCTAATTATATATTATTTGAGAAGTTGATAAATTAATTATGACTAATTATGCAATTAGGCGGAATGCACAAAAATTAATCTGAGTATCCTCAAGCGACGGCAAACAGTGTTACCTTGGTTTTGTCCAGCCACGTGGCATTTGCATATTTTTTAAATCTTGGTGCATGATAGTTTGGACACCCAGTATATATTTAGACATTGGGCAGACTCGTCTGCCCGCGAAAACGACAAGCCACCACCTGAAGGAGAACTACGTTATAGTCCATTCCTGCTTTACTTCATGCATGCTATGAACTTTGACATGCTGACTTCTTTTATTAAGTAAAATGGAATTGCAAGGCCGCCGTTTACGGCTTACCACGTTTAAGTTCGTATCTTTGCTTGAAAGACACTATTGGCAAGTCTTGAACATATAGCAGAGCGCGAATTATGGGCAAACGTTTAGAAAAGGCGTAACGTGGTTTCTCATTTTGGACAGAATATCTTCAGTATTGCCATGCGCTGAATAGGACGCTGCAACAACGCGCAACTGTTGTCAAAGCTCCGTTTGACAATTTTGAAGCCACTGTGCGTGCGTCGCAGCTGACAGCCAGGACGTCTAGAAGGCAGCCGCATTGCCCAAAAGCTCTTGAGAGGGAGGCGAAACCTTGCTCTTCGTTCCCTAGAACTGCGCGATGCAGTCATAGACTGGGCAATACTTGAGATCTCAATGGCTTCGGTTGTTTCGGCAAAGGCTGTACTTGAATGTATGGAAGGAGAGGGAAACATATATAGGGGAGAAGAAGTTGCGCTTGTGAGCAGAGAGTGGTATCTCGCAGCCTAATTTTCAATGCAGTCTAAACCAAGGGCACATGCGCCCTTTCACTTCCCTCGCTCATAACGGCCGACATGGCGAGCGTACTGGGACGCCCACTTGGACACACATCAAGCCACTGTTTAGATTTCATTGACTTAGACAGGTGAAGAAGCCTATATTGAACGAAGTTTCTGCTGCTCCATTACTTTTCTTCTGGCTTTTGTTCTGGTGTTCCGCTTTATCAACACATTACTATGCAAGCACCCACCTGCTTGGTCGCTCAATATACCGCTGTATATTTGGAAACAAATAAATTATGACTCATAATTATACTTCAAAGCATGTGCACTATTTTGCGGGAGGTAGAGCTGTCAGAATTTTGGCATTTGTGCTAGTAAGTATTGAGTGACCGATAATCAATTTCTTTGTTGAATTTTTTCCAGGGTATAATGCAGGGCGTTTCTCTGCCGTCTTGCTGAGTGGAAAAGGAATGCCGCAAGGAGCCACGAGAATTATAATAAGACCGTGAAGAACCTCCTCGGGACAGCTTGGTGATCGTTGTTAACAGCAAGGTCAAGACAAGCGCTCCGCTTTCGCTCGGACGGCAATTTCCTAAAAACATCTTCCACGAGGGAAAGTACGTGAACGAGCAAATTATTACATGTCTGTTTGGTTCGGATAATGCTACGCGCTTTTCTCCGCTCCCCATCATACTCGTCAAGTTTGACCTTTCGACCTACATAGTGTTCATTTTACTCGCCTTGATTACTGTGTTCATATTTGACACAGCTAGCAGTTCGGCACGTGACTGTATCGGTGAGTCACGCGTTGTCCTGTATACTTGCGTACAGAGCAGTGCTTGTTTTGTGCATTCACCCGAGTATGTAGACTCCCTAAATGCAGTAACTTTTATTAAGGTACACATTTTCACATTTTCATAGGTACGCATCGTTCTTTACTGTAAACAAATGCAAGAACCATGCTTTCCTCGACGTTTAAACTATATTTCGTATTTGTTTGGATAGTGGCACCGGTGTGATAAAAATTTCTAGGAGCCAAAACACTTAGTTCCAGCGCCAGGAGCCGTATTATCCACATGCTGCTACATGATACTTTGTGCGCCACAGCTATACATTGTTGATTTCCGTGTTTTACTCCAATTAATGGAATCTTCGGCCTGATATAACGTTAGTCTTCATCTGTACACTATTCAGGGCATATATTTTTACAGCGAAGCTGTCAAGGGCTCGCTCTTCGATGGTCGCGTCCGGATGTGGAAAGAAAAACTTTCATTGGCCGTATGCTGTATGTTCGAGTGAAAGCGCGCGAGGGCGAGGGACGCGTGCTTTCACGGCGAGCGAACGCACGGCGGAGAGCCAACGTGACTTCCCAGTGGAAGGGGAGCGGTGGGTGAGGAGAGCATCGAGGCACCCTAGACGGTGCGTGTAGTGCGTGTGCGAGCCCGCTCTCCCACTGCGGCGCATGCGTTCAGCCCTGCCTAGGGAGCCTACATGCAACGCCGTTTTAGGGTGGTGACAACACCAAAATTTTGACTGCTATTTACTGCCAAATTTGGTGGGAAGCCATTTTTGTCCCCAGTCTTTCTGCCTTTTTTTTTTTTTGTCACGCTCTGATGTACTCATGTTGGCACGTGATCTATTAAATTTCTTTAATTTAGTTTTCCGCCAATGTGCACAAGAAACCTGCATACATCTTTAATATACTAGTTGCCTTTTCCTTTTATTTGAACACATCAAACTTACTTTTCTATTGCATGTCGTGTGACACATATAAAGCAAGAAGTTATAAGGCACGATGGCGTGCTAGTGGTAGGATTATCTCACGCCAAGAATGTGGACTGCATTAAGCATTGTCGTTGCCTTCCAGTTGTACATAATATATAAAGGGTGCTTTTCGAAGTGTGCTGTAATAAAGACTGCCCTTACTAATCTGTTTAACTAAAACGTAGACGTGCCGTGTACGACGCTCAGACGCTGATCTTTCGCCATTTTGTTCCCACAATTAACCCGCCAAGTTAGCTGGCGGCGGCAGGTATCCTTACAAAGGCTGTCACCACCCTAAAACGCCGTTGCATGTAGGCACCCTAGCCCTGCCGGCCTCTGCCGCCGACTCTCTCTGGGTTCTCGCCCGCCTCTCCCCTAACAGTGTCGTCAACGGCGTTTAGCCGTTCCGTCACGTAGACATCGCGCTAGCGCTCTTATCAGTTGTCCTTACGACTCGCCATGGCGCGGCCGTGCGCCGTTCGTTCGGAGGAACAACGCAACGAGCGACGGGGAACTGGCGACTCAATCTCTCACAGGAAAGGAGGACAGCGGGAAGGCCGCGCGGGAGGGATGGGTTGTGGCTTCTCCTCTGCGAGCAACTTGTACTTTGCGCGGCGCCGGGCGGTCGCGCGCACCGTATCTTGAAAACGATATGCAACAAGGCTCCTATCTTTGTATGCGCTATGCTTTCGCCGCTCAGTTTCCGTTGGAGCGATAGACCGCATGAACCTTCGCCGGCTGCTGCTGGCGCGCTGGCTCACGCCAGCGTTCTGACGGTTGTGTGTGGTCGCACAAACAACGCGCACAACTGTTGGCGGCGGCGGCGGCGTTTTGCCCGCGTTCGCACCGAACGCGCGTGACGTGTTTATGAAGAACGTGCTAACCTTTGCCGTACACACCCTATGGCGGTGTACCGTAGTGACCATATGGCCATGGCCCCTGTGGTCACTAAATAAGTGCAAACCACTGGATCCCATATATTTCTCATTCTTTGATAGTTCAAATAACCAATTACACCATCACATCTTAATATTCATAATTGGAAATAAATAATTCCCACCATAGTACAGCTTCGCTGGTCTTCCATCTCCACCCCAGTGGAAGGGCTGACAGTTTTAGGTTTTACGGTAAAGAGTGCCGGCTACCTATGAAAATATGCACCCTAAGGCGCTTTGGTTCCTTTAGGTTCCACGAGCTTCGCTCGCCAAAATAGGAAACAGCGGGAGCGGGTGTCGCTCTTCATTATTAAATAAATTTACAATAGAATGAAAACTTGATAACAAACCAAGTTGCGTCTACACATACGGCACGCTTGTCCGCGGTACCTATTAACTGGCGAATGGTTAACCTAGTCTCCTGCGGGGCATATATGCGCCACGCACGCGTGCTCGCGACGCTGTCCTCAGTTCGTTTCTGCCACCGGCCTTTTGAACAGTTGGCTATGCTTGCTTCGAAATACCAAACACGTCATGTGACGAATCTGGGGCCTTATGCAGTGACGGATGCCGGTCTGTTAATCAGGAGCACAATGCCGTATCTTTGGCGGTCCCGACAACCTATACGAAAGTTTGCGTCTTTGAGCATTTGTGTGTCTATGTGGGTGTGGCGTCAATGAAATTTACCTATCTTCTCCCAACTCACTATGCAGGTTGCAGTGATCCTGCGCCGTTACTGAGAGCAGCCACGGCAGAGGATGTGTCGGGAGTGTCATCGATGCTCTACTAGCACAATGGGTGCTGCCATCGTGATACCCATTCAACGGGTGCTGTACAACATTACTTCCCCAAGTTCACAACCAAGTTAATGCACACGCATCGTTCACGGTCTGTCAGCATACAACAGGCATGATATCTGCGACCAATAAACTACATATTGACAAAATGGGTTAACTGGGAATACTTTTATTACAATGAAACATATCAAAATGTTGAGATAACCTGCTTGTCTCCAAAGTACCATCGTATGGCTGTGGTTTCTGAAAAGGAAGGAAATCATCCTCCCAACTCGCGCATCTAAGTGCTGACACTATCATTATGACATCGACCGACGTGGTCATCATCATCACCACCCTTCCACACCATTTACGTACATGTACGTAGACATTCCAATTTACGTACACATTCCAACTTTATTTCTACGCTCACCTAAAGATTAGAACGAGCGTCATTTCGATATTTTCGTTATCACTCACATCTGACAAGCCTGCCATTGAAGAAAAGCGTCAGTCAAGCCATGCTTCTTGATTCAGACTCGTCATTTTTTTGTGCCCACTCTGATATATCCCGAGTGCGGGAATTTTCAACTATCACGAATTAAATAACTGAATGAATGTTGGCTAAGCTATGTATGTGTTCAGTCTAAATGACATAAAATAAAAGAATGCCAAGGTGTGGAAGGCAGACTTCGCGCTCTCGATTGATCCTTTTTCGGGATGCTTTCGCTCTTGCGTAATGCAATGTTCTTTGCGACGTCTCACTAGAGCAACGGTATTCTTGTCAATGCGATTTCTCCGCGGTTCGAAAACAACGCTCATCGGACGTGTTCAATTTTACCCTTACATCCGCTTCCGCTGACTCAGCAAATCAAGGCACATTGTAGAAGCGAAAGTTATCGGTTGAGAATACGAATTGATTGCACGCTGATTCCAGAAGCGAGTATGACAACATTCGTGCGGAAATTCCGAAGTCATGTGGTCGAATTAAAACACGTGTGCTGTGAAATGAATGCGTGCGTTCGCATCGCTTACAATAATCTGCCAGATGACCGGATACCACTATATATAATGCCCTGCGCATGGCGATATATATATATTTTTAAATGTACCTGCGCATGATGCGCACTAATTCTGACGCTTGTATGCCGCTCATTCTGCAAAGCGTAGTAGAAGAATGGTTGTTTATAGTTTTATCGTATCCCTTGGCAAACGCTGCTGCGTTCGGTTCTCACGATGACCAAGAATCCATGAGAGTCCACGAACTACATATTGAGAAATACTGGTGCACGCTACAAATTTCGATAGTAGACGAGATTCTTTGCGGTATTAGACGAATTTTCGTCACGTTTATTCGTCCATCCTGTGGACCGTGCCATGGAGCTCCGGTTCGTCGACGAAGTGGACGACGGGGGGTTTGTCGCCGCGGTAGAAGCCCCCTTCGAGCTCGATGAGCACGAGCAAGTTCTCATTCCTGAACAGCGTGCGTGGCACGTACAGCGTCTTCTGGGGCCCTCTCGCCGGCCAGTAGCGGCCCAGGTTGAAACCGTTCAGAAACGCAATGCCCTGCAAAAGAGGCGCGAAGCCGGATTACACGGACGACACTGCTCATGCAGACCTTGGAAGACACACAAGAATTCAGAGCGGCTAGATTTTAGAGAGCACCGATATCCCTACCGGTGCTCTCTAAAATCGCCTTTCCAACTAGGCACTGCAAAAATGACGAGGCCACCCGGTAGGTACAACAAGCGCAGTTTGAATCGCGATAAACGAAGTGTGTCAGCAAGCCATATAAGTTGTCAACTCACGGAGCGATGTATCAGTGTATACTTTTCCGGTTTTCGTGTGAATAACGAAAGGTCAAATTCTTTATTTCCAGGAATACCTTGCTTTCATTATTTACTTCCCTGCCCTCTACCACTTTGTAGACACACGTTAATACACTAATAAACATTATAGTTAACAAGTAATTTGTATACTCGTGGAACATTTTGTGTATAGCACTCAGAGCAAGAACGAAAATGAGCACAATAGACGAAAGATAAATTAGCCGAAAGTGGCACACATTGCTCGTTTAGCTAAAGCCTTCTAATCTCTTGCTCACAATAAGGAAATTCGACTTTAAGCTAGCACCCACCTTACTGAAATACTTGTGAAGCGCAGGAAGCAGCGATCTTATCATGCTACAGACGTGAGCTCCTCTTGAAGAAATGTGTTGCATTTACGAGAACAAAGTCGAATTCTAGTAACTGCTGGAAGTACATCTTTTTTGGGCCCCTATCATGCCTACAGCAATTAACAAATATCTCAGAAGTAAACAACAACAACACCGACAAAAAAGAAGACACTCAAGTGTCTCATTTATCTAAATCGCTTGCGTCGAACAGCAGTCGAAAACAGGCTGAAGGACATTATTGACGCTAAGAGAACACAAATGCAAACAGAAAAACGCTGACGCCAACAAAGGCGACACTTCCAACAGATTAATATAGGCTGATTACTCATGACTTCATACGTGCAGAAACAAATGCGCAGAAAATCCGAGATGGCCTAACAAGCATCTGTCAAATAATCTAATTCAGTCATGTAGGAGAAATGCAGTCACCGTCGTATCGCGCGTGTGCGTGTGCGTGTGCGTGCGTGCGTGCGTGCGTGTGCGTGTGCGTGTGCGTGTGCGTGTGTGTGTGTGTGTGTGTGTGTGTGTGTGTGTGTGTGTGTGTGTGTGTGTGTGTGTGTGTGTGGCAAAGTATCACAGAAATAGTTCAATAAATAGAAGCACGTAGGAAAAACATATAACAGGGCTTTACTTACGTTTCGGCCGGGGTCCGGCGGAAACGTCAGTAAAGTGCGATATATATATATTGTGAGCGCATTTTGCGCATATCGTCGTCGTCATCTGTACATACGACTCGTCATCTTGTGTGACCGCTATTTGTGCATATCGTCGTCTTCATTTGTACATACGACTCATCATCATCTTTTGTCTCGTGCGGTGCTTCGTCTCTGACTCGGGCGGCTGCTCAGAAATAAAGGCATCGCATCGGCCGACGTCTCACAAGTGGTGGAGAGTGCTTTCGATTCCCACGTCCTCTTACTTTCCCGATTCCCCTGGAGCTCCGATCCGGTCGTCGTTTGCTCTCGCCTACCACGGTGATGGCAGAAACCAGATTTCGCCAGATATTCGGCATGTCCTCTGGACGCTCCGCCGTCGCGAAACAGAAGCTGGCAACGCGCATACAAGAGCAAGACGAGTCCTATACGTCCTACATTGAGGACGTCCTCGCTCTCTGCCGCCGCGCACAGAGTGACATGGCGGAAGCTGATCGCGTTCGCCACATACTGAAAGGCATCAACACGGTCGCCTTTAATGCTCTCGTCATGCAGAACCCAAACTGCGTTGGGGATATTATCACGGCCTGCCAGCGTCTAGACACGCTCCAGTCTATTCGCCTGCCACGCGCCTCTACCGACCCTCATCTCAACGGTGATGCTGAGCTGCGCGCCCTGATACGCACTCTCATCAGGGAGGAGCTTCACGGCCATCTTTCTGGACCTACGACGCTTGCAACCGTTCGCCCCGCTCCTCCTGGACTGCGTGACATCGTCAAGGACGAACTGGCGTCGATGACAAACGTCCAAATGGACAAGTCTACTGCACCATTTCGTCCGCCAAGTTATGCCGAAATTGCCTCCCGGCCTCCCTCGACCGTTCCGTCTCCACGTGCCGAAGCTTACCGCGACCCCCTAGCTTCGCTGGCAGCGAATACTCCTGCAGAGCCGTACTACTCTCCGTGGCGGTCGTCGCGCCCTGTTTGTTTCTACTGCGGTATTCGCGGCCACATTTCTCGCTTCTGCCGTCGGCGTCAGCAAGATGAAAGGCGGGGCTATGCTACCTTTGAGCGAGACAGCGCACATAGGTTTGACTCCTACGTTCCCGGGCGTCACCCAGGTGAAAGGCGAGGCTATGACACCTTTGAGCGAGAAAGGATACCAGGCCCAGATTCGTACGTTCCCGGACCGTACACAACCTCTTCCGGTCGCTCTCCTTCACCTTCCCAGGACATGGCTCGAGCATCCCGCTCGCCCCGGCGTCGCTCTCCTTCACCTTACCGCCGTTCCTCATCGCCCTTGCGTGCTGCTTCCCACGTTGTGGACACCCGTCCGGAAAACTAGAGGCTGCAGTTTTCGGAGGAGAAACTGCATCGTATCGGACTGTCCCAATTCCTCCTGCTCGCCCCGCCAATTTGCTCTCAGTTTGTGTGGAAGGTGTTTCCGTCGACGCCCTTGTAGATACTGGAGCCGCTATTTCTGTTATACATCGTGAACTGTGCTTCCGTCTGCGAAAAGTGCAAACGCCGTATGTTGGTCCGGTCCTGTGTGGTGCCAATGACGTTCCCATCTTTCCTACCGGACAGTGCACAGCTCGCGTCCTGATAGACGGTATTCGTCACCATGTGCAATTTGCGGTGCTTTCGACGTGCGCTCATGAGATGATATTAGGATGGGACTTCCTGTCTGCTGCTTCTGCACTAATTTCGTGCGGCGACCCAAGCATCCACATCAGCGACACCGAGACTTATCCTGTTTTCGATTCCCCGTGTCCCAACCTCATTGCAGCAGCGGATTTTATTATACAACCAGACGAAGAACGTGTTCTCACCCTTGAGTCAACAGACATTGTCGACGGAGACGCATTGGTTGTACCTTCTCAGCGCTGCATTTCTCGAGGACTCGCCATCGCTTCTTGCTTGGTCCGATTCTCGAGTGGCTATGCCAACCTCACAGCCTTTAATACGACTCCTGAGCCACTACTACTGCCCAAAGGGTCTACCGTCGCCATGCTCGCCGACGCTGCGCCGGTATGTGTCGTCAGTGTTGCGCCTGCCACATCTTCCGCGCATTGTACGCCCGCAGAAGGCCACACTAGTGCTATTAAGGCCACCTTGAGTGGAGATCTCAATCCGGCCCAGACGGATGCACTCCTCACCATTTTAATGAAGCATGCAGCTTGTTTTGACGTTTCTTCGCGAGGCCTGGGTCAGACCACTGTAACTACTCATCGAATTGAAACAGACGGCTCTCGCATCATTCGCCGTCGCCCGTACCGTGTGTCACCTTCGGAGCGAAAAGTTATAGAAGAACAAGTGAACGACATGCTGACACGCAACATTATAAGGCCTTCAGCAAGCCCTTGGTCTTCTCCTGTTGTGCTTGTTAAGAAAAAGGATGGTTCTGTGCGCTTTTGCATCGATTATAGGGCGCTAAACAAAATTACCCGCAAGGATGTTTATCCTATGCCTCGTATTGACGATGCTTTGGATACCTTACAAGGTGCCGAGTATTTCTCGAGCCTCGACTTGCGCTCAGGATATTGGCAGATTCCAATGCATGAGCAAGATAAAGAAAAGACTGCGTTTGCTACACCTGATGGCCTTTTCGAATTTAACGTGATGCCTTTTGGACTGTGCAATGCGCCAGCTACGTTTGAACGTATGATAGATACAGTACTCCGTGGCTTAAAGTGGAAGACATGCCTTTGTTACTTGGACGACATTGTCATCTTTTCGTCGAGTTTCTCCCAGCACCTACAACGTCTAGACCAAGTTCTGACGTGTCTAGCAAAGGCTGGTCTCCAACTCAATACTAAAAAGTGCCGCTTTGCAAGCCGAAGCATTAAAGTATTGGGCCACGTCGTCAGTAAGCATGGCATCCAGCCTGATCCCGATAAAATCGCTGCAGTGCTGCAATTTCCGCCACCAACCACACTTAAAGAACTCCGCAGCTTTCTAGGACTCGCGTCCTACTTCCGCCGCTTTGTCCGTGACTTCGCCACCATCGCCGCTCCTCTACACAAACTTCTGACTTCGAGCGCGTCCTTTGTGTGGTCGGACGACTGTGAAGCCGCCTTCCAGACCCTCAAACGACTTCTCACGTCAGGGCCCGTGCTCCGTCATTTCGATGCAACCGCCCCTACTATTCTACACACTGATGCCAGTGGGCATGGACTTGGCGCTGTCCTGCTGCAGCGGAATCAGAAATCTGAAGAGCAAGTCGTGGCTTATGCAAGTCGTACGCTTTCTCCTGCTGAGCGCAACTACACAATTACAGAACAGGAATGCCTCGCCATCGTGTGGTCAATACAAAAATTTCGACCCTATCTCTACGGCCGCCATTTCACAATTGTGACCGACCATCATGCCCTCTGTTGGTTGTCGTCCCTGAAAAACTTGTCTGGACGCCTAGGCCGTTGGGTACTGCGCTTGCAGGAATATGACTTTACTGTCACGTATAGGTCCGGCAAACAACATCAAGATGCCGACGCTTTGTCACGCTGCCCGCTGTCTCCAAACGCCCATGCTTCACCTTCGGTCTGCACGTCCCCATCTAGCCACACGTCTCAGAACACGTCCAGTAGCCCGGGACAGGCGGTTGCCTCAGTTGACTTTCTTCCGTCCACTGACCTCGTCTCACTCCAGCGTACTGACCCATACTGCCGAACGCTGATCGACCGACTTACTGGCTTGGCACGACCCCCCAACAGTCGCTTAAGACGACAACTTTCACGTTTTAAGCTTCAGGGTGGAGCGTTATTTCGATTAATCTACCATCCTTCCGGTAACCGGTGGGTACCAGTCATACCTCGCTCACTTCGACTCCAAGTATTAGAAGCATTTCACGACGACGCGACGGCTGGCCACTTGGGCTTTCTTAAGACCTACGACCGCATCAAAACGCGTTGTTTCTGGCCGGGTCTTTCCGTCTCTGTCGCCAAATACGTTAGCTCCTGCGCGTCATGCCAACACAGAAAACGCTCGACATCCCTTCCAGCCGGTCCTCTGCAGCCTCTACCATGCCCGTCCACCCCCTTCGAAATTGTGGGCATAGACTTGTACGGACCCCTCCCACTCACGCCCGCTGGTCACCGCTGGATCGTTACCGCAGTGGATCATCTCACGCGGTACGCGGAGACAGCTGCTCTCCGCTCTGGTACTGCCTCCGAAGTCGCCGACTTTTTCGTGCACGCTATCGTTTTGCGCCACGGCGCACCTCGTGTCCTCCTGAGTGACCGTGGCAAGATGTTTCTTTCGCATGTTCTTCGTGAAGTCCTCCAGGCCTCTGACACCACCCATAAGACCACATCAGCGTACCATCCGCAAACAAATGGCCTTACCGAGCGTTTTCATCGAACTTTGTCCGACATGATGTCAATGTATGTTCGACCCGATCACACCAACTGGGACACCATCCTACCTTTCGTGACGTTTGCGTACAATACTGCCGTCCAACGTACAACCAATTACAGTCCCTTCTTCCTTGTGTACGGTCGTGCGCCGTCTTTCGTCTTGGACACTACACTCCTTTCAGCACCTGCGGCTCCATCCGCGTCTCTTCCTGAAGAATTTGCTGCTCGCATCGCCCGCTGCCGTGAAATTGCTCGCGCCAACACCGCTACCATTCAGGACAAAAGGAAAATTCGTTATGATGCGACGCGTCGCAGTTGCTTCGTTCCGCCCAGGCGACGAAGTTCTTTTGTGGACACCTGTTCGCGCACCGGGCCTCTGTGAAAAGTTTCTCCAGAGATATCTCGGCCCCTACACCGTTTTGCAAAGAACTTCGGCCGTTAACTACCGCGTCACTCCTGTCAGCTCAGCTACTGACCGCCGCCGCCGCTCTACTGAAATCGTTCACGTCTCTCGCCTGAAACCTTACATTCGCCGTACCTACCCTTTCTAGCTTGCGGTCTTGCTGACCGCTTTCCTGAAGGGGGGAAGTTAGTGTGAGCGCATTTTGCGCATATCGTCGTCGTCATCTGTACATACGACTCATCATCTTGTGTGAGCGCTATTTGTGCATATCGTCGTCTTCATTTGTACATACGACTCATCATCATCTTTTGTCTCGTGCGGTGCTTCGTCTCTGACTCGGGCGGCTGCTCAGAAATAAAGGCATCGCATCGGCCGACGTCTCACAATATATATATATATATATATATATATATATATATATATATATATATATATATATATATATATATATATATATAGGGTGTTTCAGCGAACACTTTCAAAAATTCTTAAAGGTTGCCTGTGGCAGATAGCCCAATTCTAGTTAATGAGCTGGTCTACTCGAAGAGGCGCACATTACTTGCACAAAAAATTGAAAAACATAATCGACTAATTAACAAATATTCACTAATTAAGTTGTTACCTTACCAATTAAGTTGTCCAGTTAATTTTGCGCTTCAATGCATAAAGCAACGTTTTCTTAAGAAACTAACAGGAACGCCAATGCATTTCTCCGCAAAGTTCGAGAATTAATATCTAGAAACTGGTGTCATCCCGAGAATTCGTTCCAAGTGGATCCGCCTTGCGAACTCCACGGCTACAATTTGTAAATTGCAATATGGGCCATCCGGTAATTAGTTAAAACTTAATTAGTGAATTTTTGTTAATTATTCGATTATGAATTTCAATTTATTGTGCAAGTAATGTCCGCCTCATCAAGTAGACCAGCTCATGAACTAGAATTGTGCTATCTACCATAGGCAACCTTTAAGAATTTTTGAAAGTGTTCGCTGAAACACCCTGGATATATCGTATGTTTCCATAAATTCGCATTGAGTCTCATTCCAGCACCACTTGAGAATCTTTATTCAAGTCATAAGTAACGCAGTGCGAAGACTGCACGGTATTACATATGTCCTTAAGCAAACAAAGACAAGCCTAACAACATGTCCTCGAAGAATCATTATTTCGTCAAAACGCGGCTCACAGAGTTATTGCACAGCATGCGGCCAACTGCGCCATTTCATCTTTCTTTAGATTGTCAATTCAGGTGGCGGCCGATCTGTTGCTCGTTGCGAACGTGAGGGGGATCTATGCATGCAGGTTAACCGAAGCAAACGCGTCACATATGTGACGCGCTATTAACCGCTAAGAAACCGCTCAGTGTCATAAAAAAAAAGCAGGCTCGCCACAGGAACTATCGGTAAACATTGGTTTACGTGATTATAGACGAACGCATCAATCTTGGCCGTGTGTCCTTGTGTGATGTAAGGAAGCTTTGGGGCTCGTATCTACAGATAGAATAAGCGATTTCTCAGATTCCATGTATTTTTAAATACATGGCAATTGAGACATCGTTCCGCTCGGCATCTATGTGTAGGGAATCGGATGAGCTTTGTTGCATTTAAGAGAAAGAAAAGTTATAATCTATACTTACTGTAGGAAGTGCTTTTTTTAATTTCGGTATAAATACTTAAAAAATTAAAATCGTAAAACATCAGGGAAGCTCTAGTATCAAATTTACAACCATGTAACTCAGCAATAAAAATTGATATGGCATCTAAAGCGGACCAAATCGATGTAATGTGCACCACTCAGCAATATACCACTGATTTGTGAGTACAGGGCATGTGCATAACGGTCGTAGGCATTGCAACAATTTGACGTAAGTTTATAACTCGTATATTAAATCTGCTTGTTTCAAATGCTCTAATAGATGTTTACAGAACTGCGATATTTGCTATTGGTACTGAGTTAAAAAACTTGTAAACTGTGTATTTGAGCATTTCTGCGTATCATAGATGCATTTGAATATGCAAATAGCAGAGTTGGCCTCGAGGTAAGGCTGTTTCTTAATTCACGTAGTCAATCATACTAACAGAAATGCACCAACTATCTCGTCAGGACAATCAAGTGGGCGCCTTTAGATATGCTGAAGGTTCTGTTCTGCACAGTACATTGCTAACGAGCCCGTCATTCCAAACACAGCTGGGGCACGAAACGAAATCAGGGAAACCCACACACACATACATACACTAACACAGTTGGTTCTGCAGGACGCGCTATGGTGGTGCGAACGAACGATGTCGTGTGTGTAACCACGTTACGGCGTTCCAAAGAACCCGGGTACGTAGCATAATTAACTGTCCGCGGTAAATTGGACTATATAGTGGCACATCTGATATATGCCTGCATTGCGTGCTAACGGCGATTACCTTCGTCTTCTGGTCGGGCCTCAAAAACACGTCGTAGGCATCGGAGGCAGGCAGCTCGAACTTGGCAGCAAAGACGCGCACCTCGAAAGCTGAACTGGCGGCTCTCAGAGAGGTTTGTTCTCGAATAGAGCGCATCTGCGCGTAATCCGTGAGCCAGTTGGCGTTGGTGAGCGGAACTGGCCGCATGGTCCAGTTGGTGAGCAGGCGTTTGTCCAACGTCACGTTCGAGACAATCCCCTGCCGAAATTGAGTAACGGTACTTCACTCAGCAGCACAGGCTTTTTTTTTTTTTTTTGTTACATTCATGCCATAACTATGGTTGCTCCTACGTTTGCCGCGCGAAGTTTGTCTCAAGCCTCGGCAAACTAACCGCTCTCGCATTCTCTCTCTCTCTCTCTCTCTCTTTGCGTTTACTTTTATCATTTCTTACGCAAAAAAAAAAAAAAAAGTTTGGGCGCTTCTGTTCACCAAATTCCCTGAACAAAATTTTTTTCGTCGGATCAAGTGCCTTTTAATTGAGACCTGATTTCATGTCTCGTAATGTGATCTGGGTTTTGGTGTCTTTATTAAACTTTTCATCTTCCTGAGGGTTTACCATTGGATTAGGAAATGACATGAAACAAAATTACCTGTGAGTGTTAACTGGGTCAAAGTAATAAGGGAACAAAGTTAGCAGTACAGACGACACGCACCTTACTATCGCTTAGGTCTTTTCCCGATGATATCCTGCCCTCATTATGAACGAGAATTGTCAGTTCTTGGTGTAGTTTCGCTTTAATCAGTAGGGCATTATTGTTCTCGGCACGGGATATGGAATCCACAAAAACCTGCAAAAAATCAAGGAGATAGAAAAAAAATTGCGAGAAGGGTTTCATACGACTAACATTACTGCAAAACAAGGCATAAAATAAAGGAAGAAGCTCAGAACTAGAGTACAAAGCACTGCGGTGCTTTGATGCATTCCAAAATGTAACTACATGGCCGTCAGCTGTTAGAACACATAATCAGCAAACCGGCTAACTGCAACTTCTGCTCTTTTAGTAGGAAAATACCACTGATACAACGTGTTGCGGAGAGATCTATTAATAAAAAGCTTTAGAATAACCTAACCGTAGTGTTATACCCCAATAACGCATTACCGAAAGGTATAGACACGAGCAGTGACGCTGATGACGATATTTGATGACGTCATGATAAATCGCAAAGCGTAGAGCTTATATTGCAGTCAGTGCAGTGAGCGACCGTACTGTATTTGACTTCGCTGCTGACTTAGCTATAGGCGCCAGCAATGACAAAGTCACCCCAAATTTCCTGGAAATTCTGTATCTTTTCCTGTTTCCGTTTTCTTTTTCTTTTTTTTTTTTGGCAATTGGAAGTTCTGAAATACAACGATGTTATTAATTAACGCTACGGTGGCTGAATATCGGCCATCTATACTATCACTTGTACATATTAGAGCACTGAACAGGCCGTTTTTACGTTGGGATGCCCACCCGGGCCCGACCAAAAGTTTTATGGCGAGACCCGGACCCGGCCCGGGCCCGGAAATAATCTACGTTACCCGCCCGGCCCACCACCCCTTTACCTTACGCCCGAATCCGGCCCGAGCCCGGCTCGAAACCTGCCCGAACCCCGGCCCGAGACCGAAAAAGACATGTTTTTCTGAGTCGAGACCCGCGAGGATAACTCGATGCACGTTACACGCACACCACCAGAAAGTCCGAGCCCGGCCCGGGCCAGCGTCAAAAAACACATGACATGCCCGAGCCCGGCCCGAGCCCACGAAAAAACTGCCCTACCCGGCCCGGCCCACGGGCCGGGCCGGGTAGGGCACGGGCTTTCGGGTAAGCCCGAGCCCGTGCAGTGCTCAACTACATATACTATAGCCATGTAAAACCATTAATTAAATCGCGAAAAGAAAAGAACACGTCATGGCAGAATACGAAGACGTGCTTGAAGTGCGAAACCAGACCCGTTCTTCTTCGGCTTCATGTTGGCCGTTCACGACATATGATGCGTATACATGCATACGTGAGTGACACCTCTGCAGTCATGCGCGCACTTGGCCAGCCGACATATAGATGTATGAGACCAAACTCACGGAAAACACACGTATACACGTGCCCTGTTAGCGATGTGGTTCGATACTCAGTCACCCCGATAGATGTTTCGGGACTCCCACAGTCTCTCCAGGCACCACTGTAACAACTAAGCGACAGGCTGAAGGACGCCTGTACACCCGCTTCACAAAACCGGTGGGCGTCCGCCGGTGAGTTTCGAACCAACCACCTCTTCGCCGAGGCGGCCGCCCGGCCATGGCAGTGAGCAGCCGTGTTCAAGTATCCTCAGGCTCGCCACCAGCGCTGTTTCTCACGTCTATGTCAGCGAGAAGTGCCTGGATGCAACCAATGCTCGCGCTCGACTGTTGAGAGCGTGCCCGAAAGTTCTACAGAAAGTATAGAGCGTCTACCTTCTGTGCCTGCTAGCAACAGTCCACGAGACGTAAAATGCACTTCTTTTTCGCAAACATGCTATACAAAAGGTTTCCGAAAGAAGTGTTTTCTAGCAACAGTGTTTCTATTTCCTCTTTATTAATTTCTTACTAAGTCTCGTTCATGAGCATTCCCTGGCTAAATAACATTTAAGCGCAAGGGAAACGTCGTCTCTCTCACGCTTAAAGTTTATTACTCCTGCAATACCAACTAGCCCGCCTCTCAAGTCTTTCTTAAGAACATTGCCGTCTTCAGTCGCCGCGTAACCGCGTCACTGTCACACTGATATGCGTACCAGGCATTCAGAATTGGGAGAACGTTATGGCGAGCCGCGGAGCCGACAGCTATTCGAGGAAAAAGCTGGGTACAATCAGATTTTCACAGTATGCGCTCGAGGTGTACACAAACCGAGCAAAATCGGCTTTCGCCGCAATATTAATAACCATATATGTATCGATGCTGCTCGAATATCGAGTGCACGTTCGCGTAAAACGCGTATAAAAATAATATCTCTCTCCGCAAAAGCTGTACTCGTTATATGTCGCCTACCATTCCTTAATGTTCTGATAACTGGAACAAATATATGTCACGATTCAGCACACGCATCTTAGCGTAGTGCTTTTGGTGCATGTTGCTGGCACAGCTGTGAAACTAGGAATATACCATTAAAAACTTAAATTATGGGATTTTACGTGCCAAAACCACGATCTGATTATGAGGCACGCCGTAGTGGGGGACTCCGGAAATTTGGACCACCTGGGCTTCTTTAACGTGCACCTAAATCTAAGTACACGGGTGTTAGCGCATTTCGCCCCCATCGAAATGCGACCGGCCGTGGCCGGGATTCGATCCCGCGACCTCGTGCTCAGCAGCCCAACACCATAGCCACTGAGCAACCACGGCGGGTTAGGCATATGCCATACTTACACCGTTAAGGTAGACGTGACCTCCGTCTCGAATTCCTTCCACACTGAGCATGGCAGGCACATGCGGCTGATACGTGATAGTCGCATCGTAGAACATCAAACCATGAGCCTGTAAAAGTGCGCGGCAATAAACAGCAGCGATCTTTCTAGTCGCCTCGATCAAATATACCGAAGTTGTTCACGGACAACGGCATATACTGTATTTACCTACTATGAACATACATGGGTAGACATTCTGGACATGAATAAGAGGCGCCTTAATCAACCACGAGTTCTACACGGACGCTGAGACGCAGTTTTCCACGAACATCTAATAACAGAGGCAACGAATGTTGTGCAAGAAACAGCCTCTACACAATTCGTCGCACATCACGGCTGCGGTGGTATATTGCTATACGCGGCCTGATACTTCTTGCAAACGCATACGAAAGGTTTAACTACGTAACTCTACGCAAATCGTCAAAATAAATGCGACAAGAAATAGCGATTTGCGAACGAACTGTTGCGTTAATATCCATGTAGAAATGTCTGCTGTATAGCTTTATGGGTTCGGCTTTCTCTTGCTTCAAAAAGTGCCGCATCAAACAGGCTCCACTGTGGGTACAGTGGCAATATAGCCACGGTACCCACAGTGGTACAGTGGCTATATTGTTTTGCTGCTGATTGGGATGATGATGATGATGATGATGATTATTATTATTATTATTATATTATTATTATTATTATTATTATTATTATTATTATTATTATTATTATTATTATTATTATTAATTATTATTATTATTACATTTTATAGAGGCGAAATGTAAAAAGAGAAAGAAAAATTGTGTATTTAGATTTAGCTGCACGTTAAACACACACACTGGGTGTCGGGATTAATCCGGAGCCCTTCACTACGGTATTAATCATAGCCCAGTGTTGCTCTGGAACGTTAAACTTCCTCTTTAATCGAATACAAAGTCTAGCGGAAGTATGTCCGCGCCGCTTCGCGCTCGCCGATCTGCATTTGCGATGACGCCAACACGAGCCTCGCTGGTTCGAATCCGACACAGCTCGGGATCAGGGGCGTCGGAAGAGGGGGAGCGCCGGCTCCCCATCATGTAAAAATGAGGGAGCATCATCATGGCTCCCCCAGTCAAAGGGCATAAGTCCACGTACAGGAGATTCGTTCAGCCTGGACTCGACGAGTTTGTTCGTCTAGAAGGAATCGTAATTGAAGCAGCCAAGGGAAGTCCTCCTTCTGCCGCAGTCTTGGAGGAGGAACTGGGGCTCCACTCCTCAGACTTCGACATCTCCAGGCTTGCCGGGCAGTAGCTGATGCTTCCGCCAGCAGCAGGGGCGACGCCATTCCAGATGTTCACGAATTGCTGTATAGGATCAAGCTCCAAACGTTAAGCTATTTTTTGAGGAAGTGTTCAAACTTGTTCTTCTAATTCTCACAGGTCCCCGCGTCCTCGGCAACATCCGAACGATCCTTCAGTGCCCTGCGACGTATGGAGACGTGCTTTCGAAGCACAATGTCGCAGGAAAGGTTGACGCATCTGCTCCTTTTGCACGTGCACGGTGATTTAACGGCCACTCTGAGCTTAGAGTCCGTAGTTGAGACGTTCGTTGTAAGAAACGCGGAAAGAAAGTCCACGTTTGGCACAGAGTGACAATGATATGCACGAGCGCATAAATGTGTTTGTGCGACTTTATAAACAAAGCATTTAATGACGCCCCAGGCCCTATGGAAGACAAGAACCACCCCTTCAAGCGCACCCACCCCATACCCGCTGCGTCAGTAGGCCTAGCCTCCAAAATTAAGCCCGCCACCCTTCTCGCTCCACCTAACCCTTCCAATAACAAGCATCATGGCGATCACAATAATTCAGTGGAACTGCCGTAGCCTCTCCACAAACCGCACCCCCTTACAGCAATGGCTCCTTACGCAAACCACACTACCTCACTTTATCCTACTACAAGAAACAAGGCATACCAAAAACATCCCAGGCTACCGAGCTCTGCACGCCGACCCCGCCGCGCCGCTGTCTTCCATTTATATTCGCCGGGATATCGCTTATGAAGTGGAAGATGTTCCATCCACGTTACTTCCATATGTAACAGCCATTTCGTATTACCCAGACCCCCCGAACCCACCTCTCACACTTGTGAACGTCTATAATCCCCCAAATTCTACCAAAATTCTCTCTCCTCTCTTTCATTTTCTTCGATCCTTTCCAAAACACCGTGACATTATTGGCGGAGACTTCAATGCCCCAAATACCATCTGGGGTTACCCAAACACTCTGCGCCCTGGCCGCCTTCTTCACGCACACACTATGCAGCACTCATATACACTCATCAATACACCAGACACACCCACACGAGACGGAAACGCAAAACAACGTCATACAGCGCCTGACCTCACCTTTCACCATGGCCACAATCCTCCAGAGACTTGGCAAGTCCTTCCGGACACCCTCCTATCCGACCATCACATAATTGAAATTAAACTGACACTCACTCACAAACCCAAAAAACGCATCACCCAGACCAACTGGCACCTCTTTCGTCGCCTGCGAGTCCAGGAGTCAACTCCCAACTATGATGTGTGGGTGGACTCGCTACGGCGAACGCGGTCGCAGACCACCACCACTACAGAAGCTAACCCCCCGTCGGACCACGCTGACCCACACCTCATGCGGACGCCGTAAACGCCTCCTTAGTCGCATCCGCACCCAACCTAACAACATCCAGCTTAGACATACATTAGACATACTCAACACTGACATACTAACTCACTGCTCCATCCTTGAGACAACAAATTGGAATCGCATATGCGATTCTATCAACTCTTCCCTCCACACTAAATCAGCCTGGTTGATCCTCCGGTCCCTCCTTGGCCCTCAACCTGCTCCTCTCCCCACAATCCAAAAGCATCTCTCCGAGCATGGTGCTACTTCCCTCCTTCAACAGGTCACGGATATATACGTCCCTCCTCCACTTCCTTCCCTGTACCCTGAGTACACAGGGCCTTCCAATAGCGGTTTGGACAGCCCCTTCACTCTGCCGGACCTAGAACGAGCTTTGGCTCAAAACAATACTGGTACCACTCCGGGTGCGGACCACATCACTTACTCTCTGTTGAAGAACATGCCTGATTCGGATAAAGAATTTCTTTTAAACAAAATAAATGAACACTGGGCCAACGGCACTCTTCCCGATGAATGGACCTCTTCCATCATTACTCTAATACCAAAGCCCGGCAAGCCCGCCACACTCTCCAACCTGCGACCCATTTCACTTACTTCCTGTGTCGGAAAAACCATGGAACGCATGGTACTCGCACGTCTTACGGATCTTCTCGACGATACTCACTTCCTTCCGCACAATCAGATTGGTTTCCGCCCCCACATGTCTACTCAAGACCTCTTTCTCCTTCTCCATGAAACTTTCTTTCAACCTTCGAGGTGTCAAGTTCACGCACTTGTCACTGTGGACGTGCGCAAGGCCTTCGATACCTTACTTCATGACGCTATCCTCTCCCCCCTCGAAGACACCGGCTGTGGATCCCGACTCTACTGTTACGTTTCTTCTTTTCTCCGCTCTCGACAAGCTCAGTTCCGACTCGGGACCACGTTGTCCCCGCCCATCGCGCTCACCCGCGGAACACCTCAAGGTGCTGTGCTCTCTCCAACCCTCTTTAATCTCGGGCTAGCCCCTCTCGCAAAATCCTTGTCGGAGATTCCGCACCTACAGTCAATTCTCTATGCTGATGATATAACCCTTTGGTGTACTCACGGCTCACCGGGGGAGGTGGAATTCACATTACAATCCGGCCTCAACCTCATTTCCGAATTCCTTTCCCGCTCTGGTATGCAAGCAGCTCCAGAGAAATCTGAGCTGCTGCTCCTTTCCGCTACAAAGTACCAACGGACTGTAAACCCCCTCCTTAATCTCACTCTCGCCGGTACTCCCATCCCCCGCACGTCATCCTGCCGGGTTTTAGGCTTTCCCCTCCAAGACCACTCTTTCAGCCGCACAATACAGTCCACGATCACCACCTGCCACCAAGTAACTCACTTAGTCCGACGAGTGGTCAGGCGGCGCGGCGGTCTCGACGAATGCAGAGCCAATCAACTTGTAACAGATTTTGCCTTGAACAAAATCCTTTATTCCCTGCCATACTGCACACTTACGCAGACGCAAATGCATCGCATTCAATCGGCTTTAAACACTCTCTATAAAGCTGCCCTACATCTTCCGACACACGCATCCACAGCCAAACTATACGCAACAGGCTTATTTCTTCCCCTTGCAGAGCTCTTGTGCCTCCATAGGGATCGACAACTTGGCCGCCTATCCAGCTCTGCGCAGGGTCATTGGCTACTGCAGCGGGCTGGCATCCGGCCCATTGACTTTCCTCTGTACACTCCTCAACGACCTCTTCCCAGCAATCTCCGCTGTGAACCTATTCCCTCTAATATGACCCCACATCTTCATGAGGGACGACGACAAGCCCGCGCTCACTTCCACGACCCTTTTCCACCGGACACTGTCACATGCTACGTCGACGCAGCGTATTACCAAACTCATGGCTCCACTGCTTGTGTGACAATGCCGACCCCCCTTGGCATTCCCATCACTTCCACCGCTGGCCCCTTCTCACTTCCTACTTCTTCTCTATCCCTTGAATTGACCGCGATCGTTCACGCAACGCACGAACTAACCCTTCTTCCTCCCTCTCCTCGGTATCGCATTTGCTCGGACTCCATGGCGGCAATCGGGGCTCTTCGCGACAACAGACTTCCCGATAATCTTCATGACGACCTTTCTGACGCTCTCTCCCTTCTCTCCCCTGCTTTGGTCACTGTGGTGTGGGTGCCAGGTCATGCGGGGATTATCGGCAATAAGCTCGCTCATGAGCTTGCCCGCGAGATTAATAGCCGGGCGCCGACGATCCCCTGGCCTTGCCCGCCCATAGCGGACGAGGCACACTTTTATAAGAAAACTCTGAAGCAGCACTACAAACACCTCCGGCATTCATTGCAGACGCTTCCGCCACCACACCCTCGTCTCTCCACTGCCCAAGTACGCACCCTCAGGGCCATCCAGCTCAACACCTTGATCACTCCAGCACGCCTATACCTTTATCGTTACCGCTCAGACCCCTCATGTCCCAACTGCCCCTCTACGTACGCAAATGTAGAGCACATCCTTTTCTCTTGCCCCGCAGCCCTACAATCCCCTCACTACCCTAACCCCCCACCTCCCCACTGGCGGGTGTGGTTGGCGTCGGCGGCCTTCGCCGACCAGCTGGCCATGGTCCTCCTGGCGGAGGAATATCTATAGGTCTTAGTCTGACCTCGAATAAAGTCTTTTCTCTCTCTCTGTACCATTTCAAACATCACTTAGGAATATACATTTAGATTCTAGATTGATTACACGGTATAGTTCATATTGATACAGCGCGAAGTAGACACCGACGAAGCGAGTAAACTGGACAGAACGAGCGCTGTTCTTTCTGGTTTACTCGTTTCGTCCTTGCCCCAGTAAAAAAAAAAAAAAAAAAAAAAAAAAACGTTCCGATGCCACTGCTCGGAATGCTTTATTATCATTTATGCCGCGTCGCTTATTAATTTCTCCAATTACTTGAAGACAGTGAACTCGTGATTGTTTGCGTCATCGCGATAATTTCTAAATTAGGATTCTCAGCTCCGGGTGCCATATTATGAGCGTTGGATCCTGCCAGCACTCCTACGTGCCCAGCGACGCGAAATCGAGTAATCTGGTGGGACGCATTGGTATATATCAGAGTTGGTGAAACACAAACAAGACACAAGTTCACGGGAAGGCGGAGAGGCATGAAGTGATTAGCTGTGGTGGTTTTACAGGGAATGTCGCTGGAAAATGGCAAAACACTGCACTATACAGAGCACACCCTTATACTTACGTGGCCCACTTGTTCGAAGGTCAGCGGATACTGCGACGACACTGAGTGACCACGGGAAAGGTACTGAAGTCCCGCGAGGCCGAACATCTTTGGCGAGAGAACAAATAGTTGGGCGAGGCTATACAAAAATGAACAAATATATAGGGTGTTTCTACGAAGACATTAAGTAATATCTAAAAATTGCCGTTCTGAAATAAAAGGGCTGTTTCTTCGGAGACCTATCGTCAGTGGCGCCGACCACGGGGTGACGAGTAATACGTGGTACTAATTAGTCGCTAATTAACAAAATACGTGAACTAGCTTTCGAACTTCCAGTTTCAGTGCACTCATCGTAATTGGGGAATGGAAGCAAACTCTCCGTAAAAGCCCGCGGAACTGTGGCGCGACGAATTTTGGCTATCGGAGCGCGCGAAACCGAAACTGGAAGGCTGCAACGAGCTCAAAACCGCGCCCCTCGAAGCGACGTTCTGTTAACGTCACCCAATATCGGGCCGCCAGCATGCTGCGGCTCCGTGCTCCTCGAGCGAGGCAAGCACATCACCGTCACAAACCGCGCAGCCAACACCTGCCCTGTAACGTTTTAAGCGGCAGCACACCAGGCTAAATGAGTTGTTCGTTCATACGTGACACGTTGGAGAGCACTGCAATCGCGGCGCGCCGTCGGGTATGTCAAGGGTTTCTCTGTTCTTTTTTAATTTTATTCAATTATATGGACACTTCAACCGAAATTCTGCCGTCGGCGTCGCCATCGTCGTCGCCGTGAGGTTCCGTATAGATTCCAAGGGCAATAAAATCGTCGCCGCGAGCCGCATGCGTGAGCGAAAGCGCGCGGGGGACGCGCGCTCTATCACGGAGAGCGAACGCACGGCCGAAAGCAAACGCGACCGTCGCGCAAAAGGCCGTGGGCGTATGGGAGGGAGGGAGGCGGGGCGACGCTGTGCTCCGGCACCAAAGGCGTATCTTGGAATCGGGCGTACGGGCCACTCAATCTCCCACGCGAAAGCAAGAAAGCGGGAAGGCAGCGCGGGGGAGAGAGAGAGAGGGGGGGCGCAGCTTCTATAGTACTCTGCCAACAACTCCGTTCGTACTTTGCCCGGCTGTAGCCGTCGCCCGCACGGTCTCTTATCGCCACACGGCTCTGACCTTTGTATGCGCTATGCATCCGCCGCTCAGTTTCCTTTGAAGCGATAGACCGCGCGAACCTTGCCCGCTGCGGCGGCTGCGATTGCTGCCAGTGTTTTGACAGTCGTTGTCTGCGGTCGTTCAGTGTGATCTATTCATGTTTGCTTGTGCGCGCTGACACCACGCTTGTTAATTCAGTTATAGTAAGCGGATGTGTCCAAGTTTATGCAGCCGATAAAACTATTATCCCTACTCCGAATAGCCCTCTACTAATTTCCTATTGCAATTGATGCTTTGCCTTTCGGGCGAAACTGCGACGTTTTTCATATTTCGGAGGTCACTTTAAGACGCGGAAAAAATTGTTGCGTAACAAGAAGTCAAAAGCTGATGAATTATATGACTGAATTAGATGAAATCTCGACAACTTTCTCATTGGAACTCTTTCATTAATTTGCAATTAAGCAGAATATAAGTTATAGTATGGCTTGCTCCATACATTAGCCAACAACAGTCACTTAGTCGCATCCTCATGTAGAGTGCTTCGGCCTATTCTAAAGCATTGGCTAAGTTAGCTTGGAGTTAACTTCTATGCAATACCTTAAAAGTTATATTTCCGTTAATTTTATTTGCAACGCTGTGCAATCTAGCAAAATGCAGCATGCACAGATAATTTATGCTCCTTAGTGGACGCACTTTATCCCCGAAAATATGGCAAGCATGTATATATAACAAACTAACATGTCTTGATTAGCATTTAAAAGATTGTTAAAATAGCATGGACATTCATCCCCAAATTTGCTACTCAGCAAGGCAAATATACTATTGAGGCGGGAATTTTGGCGCAAAGACGCGGCCCGGAGTGACGTAGTTTGTCGCCTAATTGTTTCTTCTTTTCGGCAAGAGATTTCCCGTATGGGACGCACAAATCATCAAAGGCAGTTTCATTCCCCTTTCCACCCAATATAAATATGAACGAAAATAAAATTTAATTTAATGTCTGTACAAAAAGGCGACTAAATGGTACTTTACGATTTCTTCGCGTTTAAGGTGGCGGTCCCACTCCGGCGGCACGCGCCCCCCGTTTTCAGTACTTTTGGAGCAATCGTGACGGCTCTTCTACTTAGGATATAAAGTTCTCGTATATACGATAGAAAAGCTTAATTCTTGCAGATTCCGACTATATGTAATATAACGAAATTGATTAATGTGATTTAGAAATAAATGTTCAAGAACAAGCATGAGATACACGATTTTGGCGAACTGT
>NC_051157.2:14887352-14899345 GCF_013339745.2 Dermacentor silvarum
AGCGATGCCTTATGACTTATTCTATGCTAGTCTTATCATCCACCGCTCACGGCCGGCTGATCCCGTTGATAACGCCACCGGACCGTCGCTCTGACCACTGACAAAGCGCGATAAGCGCGAAATGGCATTAGCACCGGAAAGGCATCGCTACAAAATACCGGCCTTGCATGCGTTTCTAGTGAATCTGTGATTGTGGATGATCGGAGTGATTGTCTGCCAAGCAAAAAAGTTTTTTTACATTGTTGTATACAACTATACGTACCAGCAAGCCGAACATTAAGTTCTACAATGGTCGGCGGGTAAGCAAGATAGCAGCCTTCTCACAAGTTGCAAGAACAAGTTCATGGGCTAGTTGGCACACTAACCTTGAAAAAGATACAACGCAAATTTTGGAGTCTATGTGAAGCGATGCTTTTGTGAAGCTGTTAACTACATAGTGCTATAAAGCTGTTCGTCTTCTGTAACGCGTTTGCAGCATAGCGATTACGTACCTGCCGGGAAAATCAGTAAGACGAGGAGACCCCCGCCACGAGAAACACGCCATTTACGCGACTGCAGATTGCACTGTCTCCGGGATCAGCCCAGTTTACAATTGCACTACTATCCCTCCTTTCCGAACCCCAACTCCGATCAGCGCCATTCCAGTGCTGTGCAGCGCGGACTCGCGTGACAAGCACAAGCTGGTGCGGCGGCAGGCTCGGTGAACAGAGTCCGTAGAGGTCCAGGACTGAGGCCACCTCACCCCCACCCTTCCTGCTGGCGCAGGCTGGAAGCAAAGAGAAGGCGAAGCCGCTAGCTTGTGCATTTTACTTTTCTATCAATAAACGTTTTCTCTTTTTTTTCCCCTATTCCTCCTATCCAGGCCTGGCCCACATTACTCGGCAAAAAGCTGACCGAACAGACACGTCAGAACACGGGAAAGAAAGCATAGAAAGCTTCGTTTTAATAAAGGAATTATGCGCTTGAAGGCATATATTTGTGGCACTGAAAATATATAGGTACCGTTTGGTGTCCCATAACGTAACCGCCTAGAGAACCAAGCCGGTCACCGGCACATCTGTATAGCGGTATAGTACAGATGGGGCTACATACTAAGCCGACTCGTTATGTGAGTGCTCTTCTATGTGAGCTATTCGGCAAGGCGGCGGTGGCGCCGCGGTCAGCAAAGTTCTGTAGCGTTCGCCTAAAGAGCTCCGCTTACAAGCGAAGCTTTTTGCAGCGCGGACACTCACAGGTTTACCGAAGCGCCGGCGAGCAGGACTTGGCGAAGCATACTGGCGACCATGGCAGGATCCATGTGCTGGTGGGGCATTGCCCAGCGGTCGAACCAGCCTGTATACAGCTCAGAGACGAATAGGGGCCCCCGTTTCTGGTAGAGTCGCAGGGTGGCGAACGCATCAGACACATCGGCCACTGCGAAAAGCCGCGCGCCAAAAATGAAAAAAAAAAATGAAACGTTGGCACTGCCAAACAGCCGCGCCTCAAGCAACGTCAGCTAACTTCACAGATAACATGCGCAAGTGTCCACAGCGGACATTCACCACTATTTGTGACTCTGTATGCTCGAACGGCCCTATGTCGCATCTATGCCACAGGGCAAGCTGTACGAGTAAAAAAGAAAAAAAAAGTGGTAAGGTGATTCAAAGTTGAAGTGGATCAAAGACAATGCCTTCCTGAACGAGTTGGGGGTGAGAATGGGTCTGAGCCACTGTGCACGGCATTCTATCGTGTCACCCCTCGCTCGAGGGGAGTAGGAGGAGCGTCACACTGCCTAAATTTCTCGACTGCGTTATCTTAGAGACCGGTCCAGACTTTTGAGACTGCACCATCTCCGTGATCTGCCCACGAACGAGGCTAGAGACAGACATACGCGATACGGAGAAGAAGGGGCAACTCGCCAAGAAAGAAATTGTTTAGAAAATGTAGCACTCAAACGCACTATCCTGCAGCTATAGACGCTAACAGAAAGGATGGCGTTCAGATAAAAATGCACATTTAAGAGCCACATTAAAAGAATCGACTGTGCGACTTCGCGTAATCTTCTTTTTCTTTCACAATACTAAAGGAATGCACGTCACATCAGACTTACTTCGATCTTTTATCTACAAAATTTGTTTTAGTCGAGAGGCGTGAACTGTCCCTGGCGCTTCCTGCTGCCAAGGTGGTGAGAAATTCGTCATGGTCTTTATTTTTTTTCACCTTCTCCGTAACTCTGTACTGATAGGGATAGCTATTATTCCAAACCACTTGAACTCGGTAACAACATGAACACGATAGCAGCACATTTAGAACGGCAGTACGCGCTTACAAATGAGAAAGGTTCGCTAAATCCAAGAAGGTGTTACTGACCGCGCAGGTTTTCACAAAGCATTCGGCTCTGTCAAGCATGAACTAACCTACAAGAGAATGCAGGTTTGTAGCCTTTACAGTCCACCTCATCAATAACCCTCTAAAGACAGGCCGTTTTCACATTTGATTTACCCAGGATCCCTGTACCGTCCCAACATCCCCTGGAGGATTCGCAACCCTAGACACAACTGCTCAGGTGAATATCAGACATGCACAACTAAGTCACACATTTCGCTACTGACTTTCATGCTGCTTTGCTGATAATCCGCTGATAGTAATTTCTTTCGCACACTCGTTTTCCTAGCGTTTTTAAGTGTTGTGTTGTTGCCACACGTACTAGCTCCGAAAGCGACTGCCGGGTAGACTCCTTCTACCCTTCCGCAAGACATGGTGCCCACGCCGACGCGGTCCGTGGTGAAAAGCACAGTGTCGCCTCCGAGCTCTTGGCGCATCAAGTCCCGCAGGTGACGAAGGTAGGTGCGGTTACACTCCCTGGACAAGCCGTACTTGTTCTCAACCTGCGGCGATGCCCGTATTACCAGTCTTTGCTATAGGGATATGACATGTGACGCAGGCGTCACTGTCGACTATGGCAATACGACAGAGGACGTTAAAATAACACAGAAAAAAACACATGCTAAGTCAATCAAGATCGTTAGATTAATACACTCGAATCTATTACCTATCGGCATATTTAGGAGCAAGAGATCGCTTATTAGCAGAGAAAGCACAGACCAGATTGCCTGAGTTTGTCAATTTCGACATCATATTGTGAGCTCTGATTGACCCAAAAGACTGCTGCGGCCTCTCCGATTAGCTCAAAATTCCGGCATTGCAGAAATCGACAATTTAGCGGAATCTGAAAATGTCCAGAAGGGCACCCCCTGTTGGCTTTCGCTGCACTACGTGCATGGAGTTGTTGAGACAGAGTAAATGTTCTGGCAATCTGCCGGAATAATGTGTCAGCATCAACACAATCATCAAGAACGTGTTATCTTTTCTTTTTGAAGTGAGGATTAGCGCAGCCCAAATGTTTCTGTAGGGGACTTTCATTTATCATAGCAGGACGAATTTTTCTTCAACTGCGAGGCTTTCTTTCGAGGAACCCGGTTGGGTTTCCATTGTAGCAAATTGCTACATTTGGGTGGATGCCTCAGTTTCCCTTTAATTACTTATCTCCACCTAGCGGATTTCCGCTGAACTATTACATCATACACTTGCCTTTGCTTCGAGTTGTCGACAAATTCGACTTCGCCCTGCCATCTGCTAGCCGCCTGGTTAGCTCAGATGGTAGAGCGGCTGCCCCGGAAAGGCGGTGGTCCCGGGTTCGAGTCCCGGACCAGGACGAATTTTTCTTCAACTGCGAGGCTTTCTTTCGAGGAACCTTGTTGGGTTTCCATTGTAGCAAATTGCTACATTTGGGTGGATGTCTCAGTTTCCCTTTAATTACTTATCTCCACCTAGCGGATTTCGGCTGAACTATTACATCAGAATTCCCAAGATGACGCCACCAGCATGGGGATGACAACAGACCGCACTTTTATCGTTCCTTTCATAAATAAATAGGCGGTACATTTTGAGCAAGCATCACTTTTGTCATGAGCGTTCGTTACTGCTGGCAACAACGAAAACCGCAGGCATTTGGCGTATAGGTATGCTCACCTGAACCATAATTATCGGGCCGCCGTTTCTTACGAAGAGATGCTTTATCCGCTTGAAAAGTTCGGCGAGGTAGCGGTCCGCAAATTTGATGTATCCTGTAAGA
The DNA here is from genome assembly GCF_013339745.2 of Dermacentor silvarum. Lineage (NCBI taxonomy): Eukaryota > Metazoa > Arthropoda > Arachnida > Ixodida > Ixodidae > Dermacentor > Dermacentor silvarum. The sequence goes on from NC_051157.2 coordinate 14,891,467, forward strand.
AATTTTTGCCTCGTGATGAACTACAGAAAGTCACATATACTGTGTGTCTTGACGAAATGCGCTCGTCGCTTCTGAAAATTTTGAAAGAAAAAGAAAGTTTGCTCAGGTTAGCGCACAGAGCAGACTGCCCATACGCTGGCGCTCTGACATAAATTGCTATGGCTACACATCAATATCAGCCCTGTGCACGACGCCTTAAGTTGCCATGCCATTGAAGAAAGGAAACATACGCCACAAGGACTCACTTGTATCCATCGTTCGCAGGCGAATGCTGGGATCTGTTCGTAAAAGCCAGTACGGAAGGCCACCCTGCAAAAGTTTCGTCGCACTGTAGAAATAACACCAACACTATTGCGTGTACCGATTCGCTCCAATGTGTTATGTTTTTTTTTCCTTCTGTCTTTTCGCTTTGAATTTATTTCTACTCTTTGTAATTGAAGAAACATTTCCTTTTGGTTGGGGCTCAAAACTGGAATAATTGGCATTACTGTTCCCACCATTTTTTTTTACATTACTGATATATAGGCTCACAAAACTACCGAAAGCGTGTGAAACACCTCAGTAAAGAGGTTAAACATTTAGTTTCTGCTGACTAATTTTTGAACTGAGAAAAGAAAGAGCTGTTAGAGTCGTTGTCTTCTTGGTACTTTAATCCACATACATCAATTTTGTATTAACGAAAGCAATTAAGGCTGGTAGTAAAAACAACCTTAAACGGTGTGACGCAAGCTGTAATGGGCGTTCATTATTAATTTTAAGCGTTGTCTGAAAGAAGGGTCAAAACCTATAGGACGGAAAAAAAAAACAGCGTTAGGCTTAGTTCTAAGGCTGATCAATGATCACTAAAAGAGTTGCTCTGATTTCAAGTCCCGTTGGTGGCGATGCCTGTATGGACCAGTTTTGCGTTGCTCGACTGGTGATAAATTTTTGAGTACTTGGGCGTTGTCAAGACGTAAAATTCGTCATTGCTTAGTGCTATGACGTTAAGTGAACTGAATCATGATACCCCAAACATTTCTGGATGCTTCAGCTTCTATCTTTAGCAGAGAAGTTAGAGAAGTTAGAGGGCTTCCGTAGAGAATTTATGCAGAATCATTGGAATCCATCAATGAAATTCTCGCACTTAAAAGGAATCATTAGTTATAGTCCAGGGATCGAACCCAGGACGATCACTTGGCCGAATCAGTGGCTTTACCAACAAAGCAGACAGCAAAGTCGATGGCAAATTGAATGTGACTACAGAAGCGCTGGACCATTTCACTAAACTCATTTGGCGAAAGACTTCGATATGATCAGTATTGACAGCGTTTTCGAATAGTCCTGTATATTGGTAATGTCGCAACGCGATAAAACCAGAGGCAGGACCATATGTGCGAGAAAGGCCATCGCTAAATTTGGCGAGCAGACGCGCCAACTTCGTCTTCACCTACACTTCTATATGTCTCCTTGGACGCGAGAAAACTTTGCCAGCTTTGGGAGAAACGATCTGACGTTGCGTGTGCGCACCATATCTCGTTCGGCGCCGATGTAAGGGCCCGGTCGCAGGATGACCATAAAGCTCAAGTTGTGGGCCATCTCCAGGAAGGCCACGAGGTCTCGCTGCCCGTGGAAGTCGAAGCGGCCTTCTTCCGGCTCGTGGCTACTCCACTCGACGAAGCTGCGTGTTTTCAGCGCCAAAGTATAGCTGTGTACGGATACCTTTTTAGAATAATTTAAAAACACAGCCAGGGCACATTTCAACGCAGCTCATTCGCTCCTAGTCCTGAGATTCATGTGAGTATCTATCTATCTAGCCGCCTACGTCTTAGTGCTCTCATGGTCGTTTCGTTAACTTGGAATGCACCAGAATTGGCATAGTATGACAAGACTGTATGAGGAAAGTACCAAAATTGGCATAGTATGACAAGAGTGTATGGCGAACATAAATGATAGGTCATGACATGAATGTCATGACATGCGTGTCAAGTAGGTCATGAAACAGCAACCTAAAAGGATAATGACCCAGCGAAAAAGATTAACACTCAAAAACAACTGAAATGGGTTCTGACGTGGGTACAAGTGAAGGAAACACTAAAAGATGATGTTGGGAGTCATTGTCATGAGCATGACTCAGCAAAAATGACAATGACTCAGAGAAAAAAAAAGATTACCACTCAAAAACTTCTGAAATGTATACGGACGTGGACACTAAGTGAAGAAAACACTAAAGGATGATGGTAGAAGTCATGGTCGTGAGCTTGACGCAGCAAAATGACTATGACTCGGCGAAAAAATATTAACACTCAAAAACCACTGGAATGGGTTCGGACGGGGGTACTAAGTGAAGGAAACACTAAAGGATGGTGGTAGAAGTCATAGTCATGAGCTTGACTCAGCAAAAATGACAATGACTCAAAAAAAAAGGTTAGCACTCGAAAGCCACTTCAGTGGGTTCGGACGTGGGTACTAAGTGAAGGAAACAATAAAGGATGGTGGAAGAAGTCAGTCATGACCATGACTTAGCAAAAATGACAATGACTCAGCGAAAACAGAATAACACTCATAAACCAATGGAATGGGTTCGGATGTGGTACTAAGTGAAGGAAAAGGTTAAATGTTGATGGTCGAAGTCATGCAGGTAGTCATGATCATGACAAAGGATTTCGCCTTAAGGTCTCTTAGGCATAGTTAAAGGGACTCCTGAGGACTCATGACATGAATCTCATGACTTGCGTGTCATGAAGGTCATAAAACAGCCGCCTACGTCTTGGTGCTCTCATGGTCGTTTCGTTAAACTGGTAGGCTCTCCGCACACTGCTTCACATAACATCGATTCCAACAGGGCGCGGGATCTGTCGGCTTTTTTTAACAATGACTATACAAGGAAGAGGCCTTCGTCCTGCAGTGAACTTAAAAATAGGCTGATGATGATGATACAAGAGCGGGCAACTTCACCTTCCTAGTGAATGATGAGCCCATAAGTGTTTGGGCGCAGTAAACAGACAAGCATGGTGCCTAGAATCACGCTGGGACCAATGCATCTGCAAAGTATTAAACCGATGTACGCCGCGAGACAGCTGGAAATCCAAGAACCGCGTGCGCCCTCCTTGGAAGAGCCAGCAGACATGACGACGTCACACGTTTACCGCGTCCGCAGTATACACGCATTACCACGTGCGGCATCGTACTACGCATGGTGATGATGATGATGATGCTTTACTAAAAAATTAATTCTGGGGTTTTGCGTGCCAAAACCACAATCTGATTATGAGACACGCCGTATTGGGGGACTCCGAAATGATTTGGACCACCTGGGGTTCTTTAACGTGCACCTAAATCTAAGTACATGGGTGTTTTCGCATTTCGCCCCCATCAAAATGCGGCCGCCGTGGCCGGGATTCGATCCCGCGACCTCGTGCTGGCATCCCCTTTGAAACGGGGCGGTACTATAGTCACCTAGCCTGCTTGATTTATTCAGGTATTCTATACATGTTTTTCATTCTATCATTTTTGTGTACATCTCCTTAACCATTTTTTTTTTTCGATGGAGGCATTTCGATGGAAGAGAAACGCTAGAGACCACGTACCGCGTGATGTCGGTGCAAGTTGGAGAGCCCACAGGTGTCGGAATTTCCTGAGCCTTTCACTGCGGTGCACCACATAATCATATGATGGTTATCGCACGTAAAACCCCGCAGTAACACGTGTTGTTTCCTGTTTGAACGCGGTATAAATCACGTTCAAGCTTTTTGTAAAAATTTTCTGTTCATGGTTTGGAAAGGGGCGTTACAGAAAAAAATTATAAACACCATCTTCCCGAGGGGAACCATGGGCTGATGCGGAGCATCGCGGTCTTTATAACAGCGTTAATTACGTTGTTATTAACGTTGTTAACTTGGTATTATTACGTTTTTATTACGTGTTAACTTGCGTTGGTCACCATCACATCGCGTGAACGCCGTGCTGCTGCTCGACGTTCTCGAACCGATGCTGCTTCACGTTGCCGAAGCTCAGGATCCGCTGCTCGACGTTCACGAACCAACGCGGCTTCACGTTCTCGAAGGTCGGGTTCCGCCGCTCGCTTCGTACGTTTACGTTGAACTGCACGGTCCCGAACCTCAGGTTCTGCTGCTCGACGTTCACGAACCAACGCGGCTTCCCGTTCTCGAAGCTCAGGATCCGCTGCTCGACGTTGACGTTTCGAAGTGTGGAATCCGCTGCTCGACGCTGACGTTTCGAAGCGGCTTCGCGTTGGCGAACTGAATCTGGATCCGCTGCGCGTCGCCGACGTTTACGTTCTGCGTCGCGAGCTCTTCTCTGCGCAGCCTTGTCTTCAGAGGTGCTCGCGGTTCTGTTAATGAACTGGCTGCTGCTGTTTGAAGATGTGCCAGACAGTTCGTTGACAGATTCGTTGGCGTCCATTCAGCGCATCGGACGGCGCAGCGTGACTAAACCGAAGCAGCAACAGGCAGCGGCGCATGCACCGGGTTTATATAAGCAGCTGGCGGGGAGAGGAGGAGGAGAGACAGGCGCGCATGCGCGCGCTATCGCGCTGGTGGCGGATGAAGACACGGAGGGAGAAGCGCGTTATCGAACAGATGGCGTGGAGAGGGGGAGAGGAGGAGAGAGGCGTTATCGCACAGCTGGCGTGGAGAGAAAAGTTGTCGCAGTTTCACTTGAAAGGCGAAGCATCAATTGCGATAGCAAATTTGTAGAGAGCTATAAGGAGTAATGATAGTAGCTTTATCAGCTGTATAAACTTGGACATGCAGCAGCACCGGCAACACGCAGAACTGTTGTCGACGCCGTCGGCGTTTTGCCCGCGTTCGCACAAAATTCGTGCGGCGTTGGTGACTGTTGCCGGAGCCTCTGATATAAATAGGCACTTGGTGCCGCAGCTAAACGTCCCCTCCCTTCCCTCCCCCCCCCCCCCCCCCAGGGCCTTTCGTGCGTCAGAAGAAGGCGCGTTTGCTCTACATATATGGTGATTGTAAAGGAGGAAAGAGACGCCTACTTCTGCAGCCCTTAAGGGGGCACAGAACGCGCGTTTGTTCTCCGCCGTGCGTTCACTCCCCGTGAAAGCGCTCGTCCCTCGCGACCTTTCACTCGCACATACAGCGTTCGGCGGCGCGCGGCGACGATTTCATCTCAATTGACGTCATACGGAACCTCACGGCGACGCCGACGGCAGAAATCTGCTTTGGAGTGTCCATATAATTGCTATCGCAATAATAAGGAGAGATGCGGATGGACGCCGACGCCAACGACGCCGCGGGACAGGCCGCCGCTATAAGATGCTCCGCATCTAAAAGTTTGTTTTATGTTGCTTGGAACGAAATGCGAGAAACGCAGCGGCATATATTATCGCCGCATGTTTGCGATTACGCCTTCATTACGCGTTCCGCACCCGCCAGCGCATTATGTCCAACCTACGCATGTGTTGATGGGTTCCTCTGCTACTTGCAGCGTCACGCGTGAAAAGTAGTTAAGACGCACCATTCGAGACAGCCGTATTAGTTGCTCGATGTGCACTTGTCGGGATATGGGGGGATGCCAACGGCCCTCTGCCTCGACACACCGAGCCCCGCGGTTGTCGCATGCCTGCGCATCAACCGCGGTCCGGTACAAGCTCGAGGAAACAAAAGACGACAACCACGTGTACCCTCGGAAAGCATTTATTACGACTGCAACTAACACTTCGAGCAGGCCAGCTAGCTATAGTTGACATCGCTGAGGGTTCCCTCGAAGAGAATAATACACTAGGTAAAGAAGGGCTTCCGACTTACCAACTGGGGAATACGGGGGGGCCGCGGCGTTTGCCGCGGCAAGAACGCGGTTGACTAACCACGTGCGGGAATACGGGAGCGACGGCAGAGACTTCCGCCGTCGTCGCTTGCTGGAGACCAAAGAGACCCGGGCGATATCAGCGGGATCTCACGTGACCCACCCGGTGGCGCTGATAGCGCTTGCAATTCCCGCGCGCCGCCCGCGGAAGGAAAGTTTCCCCTCTCCCAACTCTCCCTGGCACGCATGCGCTTCACGCGACGTTCGCTGCCCGTGCGGCTGTTATGGGACCCGAGGATTCCCACATCCCTCCACCCTTAAATATTGCCCTACGGCGGAGAAATCGCTGGAACGACGGCATTGACAAAGTATCCGAGCAGATGCGATGATAAACTCCGGCAGGAAATGTCCGAATCCATGTTGAGAGGCAGCACAGTCCTGTGTGGCGGCCGCCCACATGTGGCAGCCGTCACAGTGGTTGACGATGACGGGGGCTGAAGATGGCTTGCCCTCAAGATGCGCGCCGCAATGTCCACCCGGGAACAGCGGGTCAGGACTTTCTCGAAGCGGCGCGCGCGCCGGCTCGATGAACCTCGCACCGACGCATCCTCGTGGGAGTGTATGATGGTGGGCCTCCCTCATTGTGGCTGCCATGTGCTGCTGCATCGGGCCGCGAACAGGGAGGGGCCGAGACAGCAGGCAGGGACGTGGACGATGGCCGCAATAACAAGTCCAGGAGGCTTCACTCGTTCTGCAAAGTCGCTCAAATGCACTCCACAAACACTTAGAACTAAGGCAGTAGAGGCCGCCGCAGCGTCGGCTGTCTGACAAGATGCTGAACCACCCGTCTACCGCATAGCTTTATGCGGCAACGAGAAAAAAAAAACAAAAAAAAAAACAATCCAGTTCGTTTGAATGAAGTTATTCGCTTCGACCGAATTTTTCCGGTCCGATACAGCGCGAAAGTGGGCGATGCTCGTATGAACAAAGCGCTCTCTGGTCCCCCGAGATTTCGGTTATTCCGCCCGCAAAATATTGAGTTCATCTGAACAAAATAAGCTTTCTATTTCGAACGAGGTTTCTCCGCTCGGGCGAGTATAGTAAAACTAGCGAATCCGTTTGCACCCGCTAAATGTCATGGCATGGTCGTCTTCGAACTTGCGACCGGCAGCTCCGCAAAGCCTTAGGCCTAATCGCGTCCATGACAGATACCAATGCCACAAAAGACCCATAAAGGGTTCCAATGAGCCGCCGCGAGGAGATGCAGGCCTAGCTAAGTGGTCCCCGCTCGCTGCTCAACCCGCAGCTTCCGAGCCGACTCCTGGGACTGCGCCCCGCTGACGTCCTAGCCAGCGTTTCCGGCGCCCGGCTCCCAGAGCCAAAGATACAGAAAGGAGGTTATTTACATATGTACAGGGGAAAATCGACCACCGCGCCGGCTGCTGCACTCACTCGCTTCGGGCGTACTCTTAAAAGACAACTTGCTGCAAATCTCAGCGATTACACGAGTTCGGCGACACTGGCGCAGCGTTAACTCGCCCTCAAGAAAGCACACACAGATCTAGCTAGCAATCACGCCTTGGCTGAGGCCTAACGCTGGTCCGGACAGATCGTCGTCCCGTTTTCCAAGAGCTTGCCCCACGTTGGGCGCCAAAATGTCGGGATATGGGGGTATTGCCGACAGCCCTCTGCCTCGACACACCGAGCCCCGCGGTTGGCGCATGCCTGCGCATCAACCGCGGTCCGGTACAAGCTCGAGGAAACAAATGACGACAACCACGTGTACCATCGGAAAGCATTTATTACGACTGCAACTAACACTTCGAGCAGGCCAGCTAGCTATAGTTGACATCGCTGAGGGTTCCCTCGAAGAGAATAATACACTAGGTAAAGAAGGGCTTCCGACTTACCAACTGGGGAATACGGGGGGGCCGCGGCGTTTGCCGCGGCAAGAACGCGGTTGACTAACCACGTGCGGGAATACGGGAGCGACGGCAGAGACTTCCGCCGTCGTCGCTTGCTGGAGACCAAAGAGACCCGGGCGATATCAGCGGGATCTCACGTGACCCACCCGGTGGCGCTGATAGCGCTTGCGAATTCCCGCTCGCCGCCCGCC
>NC_051157.2:14899445-14909445 GCF_013339745.2 Dermacentor silvarum
CCAATGCCTCATCCTTTTGCGAATATATTTCCGGTATGTTTTTGTCCTTTGGCAACCATAATTTCCTCGTAATGCAAATTCGTCTCGTAATGTCCATTCGCGCCTTCTGCCGGCAGACATAACGTTGATGCAGCCAAGTTTGTCCAAGACGTGTAGAAGTAATAGCGAACTGCGTACTTGTACCATTTCCTGGTGCGATCGCTACGTGTTTTCCAATCGCAAAATGTGTCGCAGCGTTCTTTGCCATCATCGTTTTCCATCAATGTCTCGTGAGATGAAGTCGACGCCTTCTTGATGACCGAGACTGAGCGGCAGTTTCTCGCGAGAACTGCCCGGTAGAGCCGTGACGTATGCAGGAAGAGCAATGCAGGCGTGCTGTTTGAATGTGCGTCCGTGAGACGCGATGGCGATATCTACGTTCTGTGCTTGCGCATTTCGATATCGCACGATCGTCACGTGCGTAGTTATTGTCTACACGTGAAATTAAAGCTATGATACAGTATACGTCTGGCTATAAAGCTCTTTAATGAAAGCTTTCCCCGCCGCTAGCGCACGTGCACTCCCTCATGATCATCCTCAACTCTTCAACACGAATTATTCTTCCGCAGCAGTTTCTGCAGGTGGAAGAATTGCATCGAATCGTATGCCAAAGCGGTGCTCGCGGGAGTAGATGCAACTTCCATTGTCTGTGGGGCCGCCTTTAAATGTGCTTTTTCACATGCATAGTGTCTGTGTAAAAAGCTAGCTTTTTTTTACATAAAACTAAGTTGGGAGAAGCTCGCTTTACTCGTTTGCTTCGTTTTGTAGGTCTCACTATTATTTTAAAACAGTAATTACGTGTGCGCGTAATGAGAACCATTACCATGTGTCAATATTAAACGGCCCCATAAAAGTACATTAGCCTTTGACTATAATATACAAAAATCACTCGCACAGTGTGTGTGTGAGAGAGAAGAATAAAAAAAAAGAGTATTTGAGAAATATCCTGGGAGAAGTGCCTCTGCTTATTTATAACCTGAAGCCTACCCTTCTGCACAATGACTCTAACCAACTGCTCCAGCAGGAATTTGACACCACTGTTAGTAGGAAGCGAATAATACCTCGCGAAGCAGGTCGTTGCGGCGCTCACTGCGGTGCACGAGGCGATCATAAACCTGCGCCGAGTGAGACACGTAGTTAATTTGCAGCTGGTGCACAAAGTGCAACGCACGGGATAAAGGATACTAGAGATAACAGGGACCGAGGCTCTCCTGAGAAGACGGCTGGTGCACCAGTTGCTAATTTCCTCTGCAAGCTACTGACCATCGTAAAAACTGGGTCCGAATTCCAAAACTTTTCGTTCTTAAGTGTCGTTGCCATCGGTCACCAGCTTCTCTAATACTGTGTCAATTACCGGATTGGCTGGTATTTTTTTTTCGGCCAGCACGAGATCGGATGAGAAAGCCTAGCATGCATTGCGGCTAACGCTTAAACATTCGCGCTGCACACTTAAAATCATCCCGTATTTTTTTTTTTCTTTTTCGTTTTGAAGGCTAGAGCGAAACATACACGGGTTGAAATGACACAGAACGACCGACAAAGCTCCGACTTTCAGCTGCCGCAATTTATTGAAGCAACCTACCTTTGTATATATATATATATATATAATATATATATATATATAATATATATATATATATATAATATATATATATATTTCATCCCAGTTTAATTTTCACCCCAATAGTTTCCGCGTGGACTCCAGTGATAGCCGGCAACGTAGCCAGTGGTGAACCTTAGTCATGGTCAATACTTCCCGCGCTAATTAGCCATGTACGACTACGGAATTGATCACGCAGGCCTGTTCACTTAACGGCTTTATTCTGCCTTGTTATTAGGCAGGGATGCTGATGAAGTACCTCGCAAAGCAGGTCAAACTTCCTAACCCCCGAGTCTCCGCTTGGCACTGGCCGTGGTGCCGATGAGTCGTCCATAGGCCCGCAGCTTTTCACGGAAGAGACGTCACTGGCGCCCTACGTCGAACAGACCGTAGTGCCACCTCCAAGTTGCGAAGGGGTGAGTAAAATATAAGAAACGTTAGTAATTCATCTGCATAACACATCGGCTGGTCATTCCTTTTTTTCTCTTACCACATACGGTATGTGCTGTTGTGCTCATATCTACTTTTCGTTTGTCCCTCTTTTCCCCTGACTATGTGCAAAGTGGCAAACCAAATACTCATTTTCGTTAACACTCCCATTTTTGCTCTTCTTTCTCAATTTCTCTCCCTCTCTCTGTCTAATGTCACATTTCAATTTAGTGGCAGTGAAGAAGAGATGGAACAGCACTGAGCGCTGTCATCCGGCATGGTGCGCGAGTGCTGGTTGCGAGCTGTTTGCGCTGAGACTGTGGTAGCTGTGTTGGTATTTCGCCTGCCGCTTCAGATCAATCAAGTTCCCTTAGCATCAGCAAATTTTTTTTCAGTGTGCAGTACCAGAGCTGCCAAATTTGGCGAAACCCACCACTTTGTGTGTGTAAAACAGCTCACTTACGCCGCCGCGCAGTGACGGCGAGGTGATCAGGGCGCCGTTGCCGCCTCAAAGTTGAAAATGGATTCTTGTCGTGCTCTTTAGGCCATTGCTACTCCAGTCTTGTGCCAGCCTGCACCTGCTGTTTTGCATCATTGTAGCTGCAAGAGTTAGGGCAACTATATGTGTCTGTTGCAAGCATTTCATTATTGTTTGTTTTGAAACATATGTACACATGACTTACTCTTAACGTTAAGAGACGGGAAGAGAGTGGTCTGGATCCGAGAGCAAACGGGGATAGCCGATATCTAGTTGACATTAAGAGGGAAAAAAATGGAGCTGGGCAGGCCATGTAATGTATAACCGGTGGACCATTGGAGTTACAGAATGGATACCAAGAAAAGGGAAACGCAGTCGAGGACGGCAGAAAACTATAGGTGGGTTGATGAAGTTAGGAAATTTGCAGGCGCAAGTTGGAATCAGCTAGCGCAAGACAGGGGTAATTGGAGATCACAGGGAGAGGCCTTCGTCCTGCAGTGGGCATACATAAAGGCTGATGATGATACACATGACAGGAAAGGAAAAGCGAGGCGCAGGATGTCAACTGCCACGGGAAGGGGCACGACGCCTGCCAACTCTTCAGAAAGAAGGAAACAGAAACATCGAAATGGAAGATAGGGCGAAGGCGAGTCATTTTGCCTTGTGAGAAGATTACATGCACAGAGAAGCAATTATTTCCGCCTAATAATCAATCACCCGAGTTCGAATAAGTGCGAGCTGTCGTGGTGGCTTCGTTTGATTGTTTGCCCTCTGCTTATGGTGGTCACTTCGTCACTGTACTGTCATCATCGTCGTCGTCGTGCTACTCCCGTTTCGGAAGACACTCACAATGTTCCTTTGCGTGGCATATATTTCTCATTCACAGAAAAGAGCTATGTGAAACTGACTTGTATGTATTCAGGTTTCATACTTGCATTGGGAATCACTCTGCTGGTATAAGTTGTCGCCGCAAGCTTCACCTACAGCAAAATAGCAATATGTTGTGCTGGGAATTTAATTCCATTCAATTTAGGTTATTTAACATCCATGTATTATGCCAGGAGAACAATAAAAAAATGCCATTTTGATGAATGGCTTGAAGAAGCCTGAAAAAAGATACGAGCTCTGAGTAGTAGATCGTAGCTCAAAGCAGTAGAACTGTAAAAATAAATAAATTATGGGGTTTTACGTGCAAAAACCACGATCTGAATATGAGGCACGCCGTAGTGGGGGACTCCGGAATATTTGGACCTCCTGGGGTTCTTTAACGTGCACCTAAATCTAAGTACACAGGTGCTTTCACATTTCGCCCCCATCGAAATGCGGCCGCCGTGGCCGGGATTCGATCCCGCGACCTCGTGCCCAGCAGCTCAACACCATAGCCACTGAGCAACCACGGCGGTTAATAGAACTGTTTACAAATGAGAGCATTATTCGTTGATTGTGCGCCATACAGTCACTGACGTGACTCTATGCCGCAGCACAGCATTTTGCTGAAATCACTGAAAATAGAAACGTGTTCTGGATTCTGAATTACATTAATTAATTACGCAATGTTCTTGCTTTGAGGAAATTAAAACATACCGCTCACAATTACGCACGTTTGTCAGAAAAAGAAAAAAGCTGAGTTTGAGCTTTCTTTACTCAAAGTGGAGCCGTCATGTATACACAGTTAGCTGTTTCATGCAACTATAGGCAATGAAATATCTGACAGAACAATTCGTAACCTTGTCTTGAGAGCGCAATGAAAATATATTCAGTATCAAAGTAATTTGTCCATTAACGAATGACAAGTTATTTTAACACCACAATGTTTCCAGATAAGTATTGTGCATTTTTGTCTTTATTACAGCGCATGTCCTCTCGCGCTATTTAATCATGCCCTATAGCTAACATGAAACCGACAAGTCGGTATTTCGTAGCATTGAAAAGTGCGTTAGTGCTCTACAGGGACTCAAAACTGTACGCAGCTGGAAGACCTTAGCGTCGAACTGGAGCTCCAGCGTGAAGCGGTGAGTGTCACCAAAGGACTACGAGACCACGACGGTGGACGGCTGTCCATCGGTTCGGTACCCGAGAGCCAGCCCTTGCTCGATGCCAGCGGTAGCCTTGAAATCTGCGACCAACGGGACGGCCCTGTGCGTGACAGGTGAGTGGTCGTTGTCGCACTCTTGCATGTGGCTTATGTGCCCAGTCTAGAGCCGTGTAGAATCGCCCACAAAATATTGGTGGGCATGCGACTGCGTGGCTGCGCAGGCGCAGTGACGCCCCCAGGCATCACTTCACCTGCGCAGGTTTGCTTTGATGCGCGGCCGCGGCAGCTGCACTGGCGCTGCCCCAAGCTCTCGTGCACCGCAATATTTTGTGAGCGATGGTACAGTTAAACCTCGATTTGAAGAAGATGATGGAACCGCAGAATCATTGATGCGAAAGCATCAAATGATCCATTGAGCAAGAAAGCTGGCGTCTGTCGTACGGACAAGCGAAGAACGGCACCTAAATTGGCTGCGACATGTCACGAGCGCGAATCGATGGAGCAGAGCGAGCGAAAGGGAACACCTGCTGCAACGATAGCGCGCCAGGTGTTGCGTGAGGGGAGAGGGCATCGCCGCGACGCCACGTCACCCTCGCTGTCGCTCTCGGAAACCTGCATTATCCGCGCGTCCCTTGTCCACGCAAGCTCTTTACAACTCGAACGACCGCTCAGCGGCGTTCAATTGGACATTATTGCTTTCGCATTCACAACTCGTAAGAAGTGCTAAGGTATCCTCAAATTTTTTTTGTTGCGGTTAAAAGGGGGGAGGGGGGGGGGGGACGTGCTCCGCGTCCGCCACCTTGGCCGTAAGCGGCGCTGACTACTATTCCCAGTGTTTATCCAGTACACATACACAAATACGCACAAAGTAGCTGGAGGGGTGGCGCCGGGGTAGCTTAATTGGTGAAGCATCACACACGTAATGCGGAAGGTATGAGTTCGCCTCCCACCTGCGGCCAGTTATCTTTTTGTCTTTTTCCATGTCCATTTACCTTATTATCTCTACGTTTCAACTGAACATAATTACTTTCCCCTATCCTTTCTCTGCATTTCATTGTTCCTTCGTGTGGTTGTGAGTTGGTGACTAACAAAAGATTGAGCCCCTCAGATCGCCTTATTCTTATCACTTATTCGTTAAAACGAAAACTTCTTTACGTTGAAAACACTTTAAATGTTCATGCGAATAAAATTGTACTTATTCAAGAGCAAACAAAAGATGTAGTTGCGTGCTCTCTGACTTATCGCACTCATTGAAGGCAGTGAGTGCGTTGAGCGCGTCGTGTGTTCTTTAATGAGAGCGGTAAACCTTAACAGGTCAACGTCATCTAAACTGAAACCATAGATACGCATATTTTTCGCATATTTCATGGATACTACCCCTACAAACTTCGTCAAATCAAGCGAGACGTTGAGTTCACGTCGTTGGTTCGAGGTTGTCAACGTACTAGGCTCTATGATATGTGTCGAGGAATCAAATTAAATCGAAAATTTCGTAAACTTTGGTTTCGTTATATCGAGGCTTGACTTGGACTTCTCCATGGAATGTACGCGGCGCAGTGGGGAGCGGTAGTTAGTCACGTTGCCCTAGCAAGCTCCACCAATATTTCTTTTTTATTATTATTATTTTTTCATTTTTTTATAGATGGAAAAAAAGCGAGCATGAAAGAAGCCCGCGAATACACGCAAAGTGTCTCGAGCGGCCAGCTGCGCGGCAATATTGCGAGCATTCGCGGGCTTCTTTCACGCTCGGAAAAACACTTTAATGTAGCATGTATTGAGCAACAGAAAGCTGTATCCCGAGTTTTTCATGTTGCTCTACAATTTTCTCATTGACACTTTTCATCTAATTATAATATTTGAGGAAGTTGATAAACTAATAAAGACTAATTATATAGTTAGGCGGAATGAAATAAAATTAATCTGAGTATCCTCAAGCGACGGCAAACAATGTTACGTTGGTTTTGTCCAGCCACGTGGCATTTGCATACTTTTTAAATCTTGGTGCATGATAGTTTGGACATCCAGTATATATTTAGACATTGGGCAGCACTCGTCTGCCCGCGAAAACGACAAGCCACCACCTGAAGGAGAACTACGTTAGACCATTCCTGCTTTGCTTCATGCATGCTGTTAACTTTGACATGCTGACTTCTTTTATTAAATAAAATGGAATTGCAAGTCCGCCGTTTACGGCTTACCACGTTTAAGTTCGTATCTTTGCTTGAAAGACACTATTGGCAAGTCTTGAACAGATGAGCAAAGCGCGAATAATTGGCAAACATTTTGAAAAGGCGTAACGTGGTTTCTCATTTCGGACCGAATATATTCGGTATTGCCATGCGCTGAATAGGACGCTGCAACAACGCGCAACTGTTGTCAAAGCTTCTTTTGAGAATTTTGAAGCCACTGTGCGCGCGTCGCGGCTGACAGCCAGGACGTCTAGAAGGCAGCCGCATTGCCCAAAAGCTCTTGAGAGGGAGGCGAAACCTTGCCCTTCGTTCCCTAGAACTGCGCGATGCAGTCGTAGACTGGGCAATACTTGAGATCTCAATGGCTTCGGTTGTTTCGGCAAAGGCCGTACTTGAATGTGTGGAAGGAGAGGGAAACATATATAGGGGAGAAGAAGTTGCGCTTGTGAGCAGAGAGTGGAATCTCGCAGCCTAATTTTCATTGCACTCTAAACCAAGGGCGCATGCGCCCTTTCACTTCCCTCGCTCATAACGGCCGACATGGCGAGTGTACTGGGACGCCCACTTGGACACACATCAAGCCACTGTTTAGATTTCATTGATTTAGACAGGTGAAGAAGCGTATATTGAACGAGTCTCTGCTGCTCATTACTTTTCTTCTGGCTTTTGTTCTGGTGTTCCGCTTTATCAACACATTACTATGCATGCACCCACCTGCTTGGTCGCTCAATATACCGCTGTATATTTGGAAACAAATAAATTATGACTCCATAAATTAGATACTTCAAAGATTACGCATGTGCACTATTTTGCGGGAGGTAGAGCTGTCAGAATTTAGGACGATTATGCAGCAACCTGGTTTGCAGATGACATTGTCCCATTGAGCAACAATATTACAACAAATGAGTTCATCGATGCAAGAATTGGGTTGAAGATGAATATGCAGTTCAATATCCTGGCAAGGGAACAAGAATTGGATCGCCAGTCAGCTTTCTGTAAAGAATATGTTTATCTAGGTCAGGGGACCCTATAATGCTGGGCGTCCTGACTGGAGCTCTGTTGAAAAGAAAAGTGTACAATCATTGTCTTGCTGAGTGGAAAGGAATGCCGCAAGGAGCCTTACGTTAAGAGATGTGGATCAATAGACGATATTCTAGTTGACATTAAGCGGAAGAAATGGAGCTGGGCAGGCCATGTAATGCGTAGGATGGATAACCGGTCCATGTTCTCTGCGTCTGGAGTGGAAAAAGGAATGCCGCCAAGGAGCCACGAGAATTATAATAGGACCGTGAAGAACCTCCTCGGGACAGCTTGGTGATCGTTGTCTAACAGCAAGGTCGTAAGACAAGCGCTCCGCTTTAGCTCGGACGGCAATTTCCTAAAAACATCTTCCACGAGGGAAAGTACGTGATCGAGCAAATTATTACATGTATGTTTGGTTCGGATAATGCTACGCGCTTTTCTCTGCCCCCCATCATACTCGTCGAGTTTGACCTTTCGACCTACATAGTGTTCATTTTACTTGCCTTCATTACTGTGTTCATATTTGACACAGCTAGCAGTTCGGAGCAGTTCGGCACGCGACTGAATCGGTGAGTCACGCGTTGTCCTGTATACTTGCGTACAGAGCAGTGCTTGTTTTGTGCATTCACCCGAGTATGTAGACTCCCTAAATGCGGTAACGTTTATTAAGGTACACATTTTCACATTTTCATAGGTACGCATCATTCTTTACTGTAAACAAATGCAATAACTATGCTTTCTTCGACGTTTAAACTATATTTCGTATTTGTTTGGATAGTAGCACCGGTGTCATAAAAATTTCTAGGAGCCAAAACACTTAGTTCCAGCGCCAGGAGCCGTATTATCCACATGCTGTTACATGATACTTTGTGCGCCACAGCTATACATTGTTGATTTCTGTGTTTTACTCCAATTGATGGAATCTTCGGCCTGATATAACGTTAGTCTTCATCTGTACACTATTCAGGGCATATATTTTTACAGCGAAGCTGTCAAGGGCTCTCTCTTCGATGGTCGCGGCCGGATGTAGAAAAAAAACTTAATTGGCCGTATGCTATATGTGCGAGTGAAAGCGCGCGAGGGCGAGGGACGCGCGCTTTCCCGGCGAGCGAACACACGGCTGGAGAGCCAACGTGACTTCCCAGTGGAAGGGGAGCGGTGGGTGAGGAGAGCATCGAGGCACCCTAGACGGTGCGTGTAGTGCGTGTGCGAGCCCGCTCTCCCACTGCGGCGCATGCGCGCAAGCCCTGCCGGCCTCTGCCGCCGACTCTCTCTGGCTCTCACCCGCCTCTCCCCTAACAGTGTCGACAACGGCGTTTAGCCGTTCCGTCACGCAGACATTGCGCTAGCGCTCTTATCAGTTGCCCTTACGACTCGCCATGGCCCGGCCGTGCGCCGTTCGTTCGGAGGAACAACGCAACGAGCGACGGGGAACTGGCGACTCAATCTCCCACGCGAAAGGAGGACAGCGGGAAGGCAGCGCGGGAGGGAGGGGTTGCGGCTTCTCCTCTGCGAGCAACTTGTACTTTGCGCGGCGCCGCGCGGTCGCGCGCACCGTATCTTGAAAATGATCTGCAACACGGCTTCCTCTCTTTGTATGCGCTGTGCTTTCGCCGCTCAGTTTCCGTTGGAGCGATAGACAGCATGAACCTTCGCCCGCTGCTGCTGGCGCGCTTGCTCACGCCAGCGTTTTGACAGCGGTTGTGTGTGGTCGCACAAACAACGCGCAGAAATGTTGTCGGCGGCGGCGGCGTTTTGCCCGCGTTCGCACCAAATGCGCGTGGCGTTGGTGACGTGTTTATGAAGAACGTGCTAACCTTTGCCGTACACACCCTATGGCGGTGTACCGTAGCGACCATATGGCCATGGCCCCTGTGGTCACTAAATAAATGAAAACCACCAGATCACATACATTTCTCATTCTTTAATAGTTCAAACAACCAATTACACCATCACATCTTAATATTCATAATTGGCAATACATAATTCCCACCATAGTACAGCTTCGCTGGTCTTCCATCTCCACCCCAGTGGAAGGGCTGACAGTTTTTCTTTTTATGTTTTACGGTAAATAGTGCCGGCTACCTATGAAAATATGCACCCTAAGGCGATTTGGTTCCTTTAGGTTCCACGAGCTTCGCTCGCCAAATTAGGAAACAGCGGGAGCGGGTGTCGCTCTTCATTATTAACTAAATTTACAACAGAAT
>NC_051157.2:14914445-14975819 GCF_013339745.2 Dermacentor silvarum
GTTCCAAGTGGATCCGCCTTGCGAACTCCACGGCTACAATTTGTAAATTGCAATATGGGCCATCCGGTAATTAGTTAAAACTTAATTAGTGAATTTTTGTTAATTATTCGATTATGAATTTCAATTTATTGTGCAAGTAATGTCCGCCTCTTCAAGTAGACCAGCTCATGAACTAGAATTGTGCTATCTACCACAGGCAACCTTTAAGAATTTTTGAAAGTGTTCGCTGAAACACCCTGTATATATATCGTATGTTTCCATAAATTCGCATTGAGTCTCATTCCAGCACCACTTGAGAATCTTTATTCAAGTCATAAGTAACGCAGTGCGAAGACTGCACGGTATTACATATGTCCTTAAGCAAACAAAGACAAGCCTAACAACATGTCCTCGAAGAATCATTATTTCGTCAAAACGCGGCTCACAGAGTTATTGCGCAGCATGCGGCCAACTGCGCCATTTCATCTTTCTTTAGATTGTCAATTCAGGTGGCGGCCGATCTGTTGCTCGTTGCGAACGTGACGGGGATCTATGCAGGGTAACCGAAGATAACGCGTCACATATGTGACGCGCTATTAACCGCTAAGAAACCGCTCAGTGTCATAAAAAAAAAGCAGGCTCGCCACAGGAACTATCGGTAAACATTGGTTTACGTGATTATAGACGAACGCATCAATCTTGACCGTGTGTCCTTGTGTGATGTAAGGAAGCTTTACTTCATATGGTGCTCGTATCTACAGATAGAATAAGCGATTTCTCAGATTACATGTATTTTTAAATACATGGCAAATGAGACATCGTTCCGCTCGGCATCTATGTGTAGGGAATCGGATGAGCTTTGTTGTATTTAAAAGAAAGAAAAGTTATAATCTATACTTACTGTAGGAAGTGCTTTTTTTTAATTTCCGTATAAATACTTAAAAATTAAAATCGTAAAACATCAGGGAAGCTCTAGTATCAAATTTACAACCATGTAACTCAGCAATAAAAATTGATATGGCATCTAAAGCGGACCAAATCGATGTAATGTGCATCACTCAGCAATATACCACTGATTTGTGAGTACAGGGCATGTGCATAACGGTCGTATAGGCATTGCAACAATTTGACGTAAGTTTTTAACTCGTATATTAAATCTGCTTGTTTCAAATGCTCTAATAGATGTTTACAGAACTGCGATATTTGCTATTGGTACTGAGTTAAAAAACTTGTAAAGTGTGTATTTGAGCATTTCTGCGTATCATAGATGCATTTGAATATGCAAATAGCAGAGTTGGCCTCGAGGTAAGGCTGTTTTTATTGCGATAGCAATTATATGGACACTCCAAAGCAGATTTCTGCCGTCGCCGTCGCCGTCGCCGTCGCCGTCGCCGTGAGGTTCCGTATGACGTCAATGGAGATGAAATCGTCGCCGCGCGCCGCCGAACGCTGTATGTGCGAGTGAAAGGGCGCGAGGGACGCGCGCTTTCACGGGGAGTGAACGCACGGCGGAGAACAAACGCGCGTTCTGTGCCGTGCTCGCTTAAGGGCTGCAGAAGTAGGCGTCTCTTTCCTCCTTTACAATCACCATATATGTAGAGCAAACGCGCCTTCTTCTGACGCACGAAAGGCCGTGGGGGGGGGGGGGGGGGGGGGGGCAGGGAAGGGAGGCGACGGTTAGCTGCCAAGTGCCTATTTATATCAGAGGCTCCGGCAACAGTCACCAACGCCGCACGCATTTTGTGCGAACGCGGGCAAAACGCCGACGGCGTCGACAACAGTGCTGTGTGTTGCCGGTGCTGCTGCATGACCAAGTTTGTACAGCGGATAAAACTACCATCCTTACTCCGTATAGCTCTCTACTAAGTTGCTATCGCAATTGATGCTTCGCCTTTCGGGTGAAACTGCGACAACTTTTTTTAATTCACGTAGTCAATCATACTAACAGAAATGCACCAACTATCTCGTCAGGACAATCAAGTGGGCGCCTTTAGATATGCTGAAGGTTCTGTTCTGCACAGTACATTGCTAACGAGCCCGTCATTCCAAACACAGCTGGGGCACGAGACGAAATCAGGGAAACCCACACACACATACATACACTAACACAGTTGGTTCTGCAGGACGCGCTATGGTGGTGCGAACGAACGATGTCGTGTGTGTAACCACGTTACGGCGTTCCAAAGAACCCGGGTACGTAGCATAATTAACTGTCCGCGGTAAATTGGGCTATATAGTGGCACATCTGATATATGCCTGCATTGCGTGCTAACGGCGATTACCTTCGTCTTCTGGTCGGGCCTCAAAAACACGTCGTAGGCATCGGAGGCAGGCAGCTCGAACTTGGCAGCAAAGACGCGCACCTCGAAAGCTGAACTGGCGGCTCTCAGAGAGGTTTGTTCTCGAATAGAGCGCATCTGCGCGTAATCCGTGAGCCAGTTGGCGTTGGTGAGCGGAACTGGCCGCATGGTCCAGTTGGTGAGCAGGCGTTTGTCCAACGTCACGTTCGAGACAATCCCCTGCCGAAATTGAGTAACGGTACTTCACTCAGCAGCCCGGCCTTTTTTTTTTTTTTTGTTACATTCATGCCATAACTATGGTTGCTCCTACGTTTGCCGCGCGAAGTTTGTCTCAAGCCTCGGCAAACTAACCGCTCTCGCATTCTCTCTCTCTCTCTCTCTTGGCGTTTACTTTTATCATTTCTTACGCAAAAAAAAAAAAAAAAAGTTTGGGCGCTTCTGTTCACCAAATTCCCTGAACAAAATTTCTTTCGTCTGATCAAGTGCCTTTTAATTGAGACCTGATTTCATGTCTCGTAATGTGATCTGGGTTTTGGTGTCTTTATTAAATTTTTCATCTTCCTGAGGGTTTACCATTGGATTAGTAAATGACATGAAACAAAATTACCTGTGAGTGTTAACTGGGTCAAAGTAATAAGGGAACAAAGTTAGCAGTAGAGACGACACGCACCTTACTATCGCTTAGGTCTTTCCCCGATGAGATCCTGCCCTCATTATGAACGAGAATTGTCAGTTCTTGGTGTAGTTTCGCTTTAATCAGTAGGGCATTATTGTTCTCGGCACGGGATATGGAATCCACAAAAACCTGCAAAAAATCAAGGAGATAGAAAAAATTGCGAGAAAGGTTTCATACGACTAACATTACTGCAAAACAAGGCATAAAATAAAGGATGAAGCTCAGAACTAGAGTACAAAGCACTGCGGTGCTTTGATGCATTCCAATATGGCCGTCAACTGTTAGAACACATAATCAGCAAACCGGCTAACTGCAACTTCTGCTCTTTTATGTAGGAAAATACCACTGATACAACGTGTTGCGGAGAGATCTATTAATAAAAAGCTTTAGAATAACCTAACCGTAGTGTTATACCCCAATAACGCATTACCGAAAGGTATAGACACGAGCAGTGACGCTGATGACGATATTTGATGACGTCATGATAAATCGCAAAGCGTAGAGCTTATATTGCAGTCAGTGCAGTGAGCGACCGTACTGTATTTGACTTCGCTGCTGACTTAGCTATAGGCGCCAGTAATGACAAAGTCACCCCAAATTTCCTGGAATTTCTGTATCACTTCCTGTTTCCGTTTTCTTTTTCGTTTTTTTTTTTTGGGGGGGGGGGGGCAGTTGGAAGTTCTGAAATACAACGATGTTGTTAATTAACGCTGCGGTGGCTGAATCTCGGCCATCTATACTATCACTTGTACATATTAGAGCACTGCACAGGCCGTTTTTACGTTGGGATGCCCACCCGGGCCCGACCAAAAGTTTTATGGCGAGACCCGGGCCCGGCCCGGGCCCGGAAATAATCTACGTTACCCGCCCGGCCCACCACCCCTTTACCTTACGCCCGAACCCGGCCCGAGCCCGGCTCGAAACCTGCCCGAACCCCGGCCCGAGACCGAAAAAGACATGTTTTTCTGAGTCGAGATCCGCGAGGATAACTCGATGCACGTTACACGCACACCACCAGAAAGTCCGAGCCCGGCCCGGGCCAGCGTCAAAAAACACATGACATGCCCGAGCCCGGCCCGAGCCCACGAAAAAACTGCTCTACCCGGCCCGGCCCACGGGCCGGGCCGGGTAGGGCACGGGCTTTAGGGTAAGCCCGAGCCCGTGCAGTGCTCAACTACATATACTATAGCCATGTAAAACCATTAATTAAATCGCGAAAAGAAAAGAACACGTCATGGTAGAATACGAAGACGTGCTTGAAGTGCGAAACCAGACCTGTTCTTCTTCGGCTTCATGTTGGCCGTTCACGACATATGATGCGTATACATGCATACGTGAGTGACACCTCTGCAGTCATGCGCGAGGTGCAGCCGACATATAGATGTATGAGACCAAACTCACGGAAAACACACGTATACACGTGCCCTGTTAGCGATGTGGTTCGATACTCAGTCACCCCGATAGATGTTTCGGGACTCCCACAGTCTCTTCAGGCACCACTGTAACAACTAAGCGACAGGCTGAAGGACGCCTGTACACCCGCTTCACAAAACCGGTGGGCGTCCGCCGGTGAGTTTCGAACCAACCACCTCTTCGCCGAGGCGGCCGCCCGGCCATGGCGGTGAGCAGCCGTGTTCAAGTATCCTCAGGCTCGCCACCGGCGCTGTTTCTCTCGTCTATCTCAGCGAGAAGTGCCTGGATGCAACCAATGCTCGCGCTCGACTGTTGAGAGCGTGCCCGAAAGTTCTACAGAAAGTATACCTTCTGTGCCTGCTAGCAACAGTCCACGAGACGTAAAATGCACTTATTTTTCGCAAACATGCTACAAAAGGTTTCCGAAAGAAGTGTTTCCTAGCAACAGTGTTTCTATTTCCTCTTTATTAATTTCTTACTAAGTCTCGTTCATGAGCATTCCCTGGCTAAAGTAACATTTAAGCGCAAGGGAAACTTCGTCTCCCTCCCGCTTAAAGTTTATTACTCCTGCAATACCAACTAGCCCGCCTCTCAAGTCTTTCTTAAGAACATTGCCGTCTTCAGTCGCTGCGTAACCGCGTCACTGATATGCCTACCAGGTATTCAGAATTGGGAGAACGTTATGGCAAGCCGCGGAGCCAATAGTTATTCGAGGAAAAAGCTGGGTACAACCAGATTTTCACAGTACACGCTCGAGGTGTATACAAACCGAGCAAAATCAGCTTTCGCCGCGAAATTAATAACCATATTTGTATCGATGCTGCTCGAATATAGAGTGCACTTTCGCGTAAAACGCGTATAAAAAATAATATCTCTCTCCGCAAAAGCTGTACCCGTTATATTTTCGCCTACCATTCCTTATGTTCTGATAACTGGAACAAAAATATGTCACGATTCAGCACACGCATCTTAGCGTAGTGCTTTTGGTGCATGTTGCTGGCACAGCTGTGAAACTAGGAATATACCATTAAAAATTAAATTAAGGGATTTTACGTGCCAAAACCACGATCTGATTATGAGGCACGCCGTAGTGGGGCACTCCGGAAATTTGGACCACCTGGGCTTCTTTAACGTGCACCTAAATCTAAGTACACGGGTGTTAGCGCATTTCGCCCCCATCGAAATGCGACCGCCGTGGCCGGGATTCGATCCCGCGACCTCGTGCTCAGCAGCCCAACACCATAGCCACTGAGCAACCACGGCGGGTTAGGCATATGCCATACTTACACCGTTAAGGTAGACGTGACCTCCGTCTCGAATTCCTTCCACACTGAGCATGGCAGGCACATGTGGCTGATACGTGATAGTCGCATTGTAGAACATCAAACCATGAGCCTGTAAAAGTGCGCGGCAATAGAAATAAACAGCAGCGATCTTTCTAGTCGCCTCGATCAAATATACCGAAGTTGTTCACGGACAACGGCATATACTGTATTTACCTACTATGAACATACATGGGTAGACAGATCTGGACATGAATAAGAGGCGCCTTAATCAACCACGAATTCGACACGGACGCTGAGACGCAGTTTTCCACGAACATCTAATAACAGAGGCAACGAATGTAGTGCAAGAAACAGCCTCTACACAATTCGTCGCACATCACGGCTGCGGTGGTATATTGCTATACGCGGCCTGATACTTCTTGCAAACGCATACGAAAGGTTTAACTACGTAACTCTACGCAAATCCTCAAAATAAATGCGAAAAGAAATAGCGATTTGCGAACGAACTGTTGCGTTAATATCCATGTAGAAATGTCTGCTGTATAGCTTTATGGGTTCGGCTTTCTCTTGCTTCAAAAAGTGCCGCATCAAACAGGCTCCACTGTGGGTACAGTGGCAATATAGCCACGGTACCCACAGTGGTACAGTGGCTATATTGTTTTGCTGCTGATTTGGATGATGATGATGATGATGATGATGATGATGATGATGATGATGATGATGATGATGATGATGATGATGATGATAATGATGATGATGATGATGATGATTACATTTTATAGAGGCGAAATGTAAAAAGAGAAAGAAAAATTGTGTATTTAGATTTAGCTGCACGTTAAACACACACACTGGGTGTCGAGATTAATCCGGAGCCCTTCACTACGGTGTTAATCATAGCCCAGTGTTGCTCTGGAACGTTAAACTTCCTCTTTAATCGAATACAAAGTCTAGCGGAAGTATGTCCGCGCCGCTTCGCGCTCGCCGATCTGCATTTGCGATGACGCCAACACGAGCCTCGCTGGTTCGAATCCGACACAGCTCGGGATCAGGGGCGTCGGAAGAGGGGGAGTGCCGGCTCCCCATCATGTAAATATGAGGGAGCATCATCATGGCTCCCCCAGTCAAAGGGCATAAGTCCACGTACAGGAGATTCGTTCAGCCTGGACTCGACGAGTTTGTTCGTCTAGAAGGAATCGTAATTGAAGCAGCCAAGGGAAGTCCTCCTTCTGCCGCAGTCTTGGAGGAGGAACTGGGGCTCCACTCCTCAGACTTCGACATCTCCAGGCTTGCCGCGCAGTAGCTGATGCTTCCGCCAGCAGCAGGGGCGACGCCATTCCAGATGTTCACGAATTGCTGTATAGGATCAAGCTCCAAACGTTAAGCTAATTTTTGAGGAAGTGTTCAAACTTGTGCTTCTAATTCTCACAGGTCCCCGCGTCCTCGGCAACATCCGAACGATCCTTCAGTGCCCTGCGACGTATGGAGACGTGCTTTCGAAGCACAATGTCGCAGGAAAGGTTGACGCATCTGCTCCTTTTGCACGTGCACGGTGATTTAACGGCCACTCTGAGCTTAGAGTCCGGAGTGGAGACGTTTGTTGTAAGAAACGCGGAAAGAAAGTCCACGTTTGGCACAGAGTGACAATGATATGCACGAGCGCATAAATGTGTTTGTGCGACTTTGTACCATTTCAAACATCACTTAGGAATATACATTTAGATCCTAGATTGATTACACGGTATAGTTCATATTGATACAGCGCGAAGTAGACACCAACGAAGCGAGTCAACTGGACAGAACGAGCGCTGTTATTTCTGGTTTACTCGTTTCGTCCTTGCCCCAATGAAAAAAAAAAAAAAAAAAAAAACATTCCGACGCCACTGCTCGGAATGCTTTATTATCATGTTTGCCGCGTCGCTGATTAATTTCTCCAATTACTTAAAGACAGTGAACTTGCGTCATCGCGATAATTTCTAAATTAGGATTCTCAGCTCCGGGTGCCATATTATGAGCGTTGGATCCTGCCAGCGCTCCTACGCGCCCAGCGACGCGAAATCGAGTAATCTGGTGGGACGCATTGGTATATATCAGAGTTCGTGGAACACAAACAAGACACAAGTTCACGGGAAGGCGGAGAGGCATGAAGTGATTAGCTGTGGTGGTTGTACAGGGAATGTCGCTGGAAAGTGGCAAAACACTGCACTATACAGAGCACAGCCCTATACTTACGTGGCCCACTTGTTCGAAGGTCAGCGGATACTGCGACGACACTGAGTGACCACGGGAAAGGTACTGAAGTCCCGCGAGGCCGAACATCTTTGGCGAGAGAACAAATAGTTGGGCGAGGCTATACAAAAATGAACAAATATATAGGGTGTTTCTACGAAGACATTAAGTAATATCTAAAAATTGCCGTTCTGAAATGAAAGGGCTGTTTCTTCGGAGACCTATCGTCAGTGGCGCCGACCACGGGTGACGAGTAATACGTGGTACTAATTAGTCGCTAATTAACAAAATACGTGAACTAGCTTTTGAACTTCCAGTTTCAGTGCACTCATCGTAATTGGGGAATGGAAGCAAACTCTCCGTAAAAGCCACATCAACTTTTTGATCTGGAAAAATGCGATTACCCGCGGAACTGTGGCACGACGAATTTTGGCTATCGGAGCGCGCGAAAGAGAAACTGGGAGGCTGCAACGAGCTCAAAACCGCGCCCCTCGAAGCGACGTTCTGTTAACGTCACCCAGCATCGGGCCGCCAGCATGCTGCGGCTCCGTGCTCCTCGAGCGAGGCAAGCACATCACCGTCGTAAACCGCGCAGCCAACACCTGCCCTGTAACGTTTTAAGCGGCAGCACACCAGGCTAAATGAGTTGTTCGTTCATACGTGACACGTTGGAGAGCACTGCAATCGCGGCGCGCCGTCGGGCATGTCAAGGGTTTCTCTGTTCTTCTTTAATTTTATTGCGATAGCAATTATATGGACACTTCAATCGGATTTCTGCCATCGGCGTCGCCGTCGTCGACGTCGACGTGAGGTTCCGTATAGATTCCAAGGGCGATAAAATCGTCGCCGCGCGCCGTATGCACGAGCGAAAGCGCGCGGGGGACACGCGCGCTATCACGGAGAGCGAACGCACGGCCGAAAGCAAACGCGACCGTCGCGCGAAAAGCCGTGGGGGTATAGGAGGGAGGGAGGCGGGGCGACGCTGTGCTCCGGCACCAAAGGCGTATCTTGGAATCGAGCGTACGGGCCACTCAATCTCCCACGCGAAAGCAAGAAAGCGGGAAGGCAGCGCGGGAGAGAGAGAGGGGGGGGGGGGGGGCGCAGCTTCTATAGTACTCTGCCAACAACTCCGTTCGTACTTTGCCCGGCTGTAGCCGTCGCCCGCACGGTCTCTTATCGCCACACGGCTCTGACCTTTGTATGCGCTATGCATCCGCCGCTCAGTTTCCTTTGAAGCGATAGACCGCGCGAACCTTGCCCGCTGCGGCGGCTGCGATTGCTGCCAGCGTTTTGACAGTCGTTGTCTGCGGTCATTCAGTGTGATCTATTCATGTTTGCTTGTGCGCGCTGACACCACGCTTGTTAATTCAGTTATAGTAAGCGGATGTGTCCAAGTTTATGCAGCCGATAAAACTATTATCCCTACTCCGAATAGCTCTCTACTAATTTGCTATTGCAATTGATGCTTTGCCTTTCGGGCGAAACTGCGACGTTTTTCATATTTCGGAGGTCACTTTAAGACGCGGAAAAAATTGTTGCGTAACGAGAAGTCAAAAGCTGATGAATTATATGACTGAATTAGATGAAATCTCGACAACTTTCTCATTGGAACTCTTTCATTAATTTGCAATTAAGCAGAATATAAGATATAGTATGGCTTGCTCCATACATTAGCCAACAACAGTCACTTAGTCGCATCCTCATGTAGAGTGCTTCGGCCTATTCTAAAGCATTGGCTAAGTTAGCTTGGAGTTAACTTCTATGCAATGCCTTAAAAGTTATATTTCCGTTAATTTTATTTGCAACGCTGTGCAATCTAGCAAAATGCAGCATGCACAGATAATTTATGCTCCTTAGTGGACGCACTTTATCCCCCGAAAATATGGCAAGCATGTATATATAACAAACTAACATGTCTTGATTAGCATTTAAAATGTTGTTAAAAGAGCATGGGCATTCACCCCCAAATTTGCTACTCAGCAAGGCAAATATACGATACTGAGGCGGGAATTTTGGCGCAAAGACGCGGCCCGGAGTGACGTAGTTTGTCGCCTAATTGTTTCTTCTTTTCGGCAAGAGATTTCCTGTATGGGGCGCACAAATCATCAAAGGCAGTTTCATTCCCCTTTCCACCCAATATAAATATGAACGAAAATAAAATTTAATTTAATGTCTGTACAAAAAGGCGACTAAATGGTACTTTACGATTTCTTCGCGTTTAAGGTGGCGGCCCCATTCCGGCGGCACGAGCAACCCGTTTTCAGTAATTTTGGGGCAACCGTGGCGGCTCTTCTACTTAGGATATAAAGTTGTCGTATATATCATAACAAAGCTTAATTCTTGTAGATTCCAACTATATATAATATAAAGAAATTGATTAATGTCATTTAGAAATAAATGTTCAAGAACAAGCATGAGATACATGATTTTGGCGAACTGTGTCTCAGTTGTGACCATATTTAGAAGAAACTACCGCATTTACTGCATTGCGGCTTGCTCTGCAGCTTTAGCACATATTTATCTATTTCCTAGACGCAGCAAAATAATGTTGAATTTTCAATTTTTGGATAACTTGCTTTTGAAGATTGCCAAATATCGCAATCTTCTGTTGTAAACAGCCCGGCAACTACACGCTCAAGGAAGCTAAATTTTGGACAAAGTAGAGTTCAAGAAATTTACATTTAGGACGCAAAAATTTCATTCATGTACCTTTATTAGTTTTTCTAATAATGTGACCGAAATTATGCAATATTTATAATTCTGGTTTTACTTTTGCCCATTTTTGCGGGAAGGTACTAAAGCTACGAAGCTGCGGTTTAAAACTAAGGCACATGAATGAAATTTATTTTGCTTCCTAAATGGAAATTCTTTGAACTCTAATTTATCCAAAATTTAGCTTCCTTGAGCGTGTAGTTCCTGGGCTGTTTACAACAGAAGATTGCGATATTTGGCAATCTTCAAAAGCAAGTTATCCAAAAATTGAAAATTCAACATTATGTTGCTGCGTCTAGGAAATAGATAAATATGTGCTAAAGCTGCAGAGCAAGCCGCAATGCAGTAAATGCGGTAGTTTCTTCTAAATATGGTCACAATCGAGATACAGTTCGCCAAAATCATGTATCTCATGATTGTTCTTGAACATTTATTTCTAAATCACATTAATCAATTTCTTTATATTATATATAGTTGGAATCTACAAGAATTAAGCTTTGTTATGATATATACGACAACTTTATATCCTAAGTAGAAGAGCCGCCACGGTTGCCCCAAAATTACTGAAAACGGGTTGCTCGTGCCGCCGGAGTGGGGCCGCCACCTTAAGTGGCTTCTTTGTAAGCTGTCTTGACGCGCTTTAAGCTGTAAGCTGCCTCGACCTACCGCACAACTCATTACAAATCGAGCAACAGCAGTTGCCGCCGTCATGAAAGCATGTTCTCTTCGACCATTTTCAGTTGCTTACGTGCGTCGTCCTGATAGGCCCGAATTTCATCTTGCGCCTTGATTTCGGCATCTCCGGTAGGCTTTTATTCGGGAACAACTGAAAAAAAAAAGCACAATTTCTATCTATGAATGAATGGTTTTTATTTCTTTTCACATTGAAAAAGAGGAGACAGGACTAAAAGCTGAGGTACAGCTTGACGAGGGTCCCGCCCCCTTATACGTTTGACAGCAGAGCACTGCAGAAACATTACGAAAAATGCAACACTTGCAACAAAGTAACATTGGAAACAAAATGCACTTTCAACAAAAGAAAATCTAGTATAAAATTACACAAAGACATATATACTTATATACACATAGAATTTCGCATTTATACCTATATACACGCATGCAGATACAGACCATATGCACAAGCAATGCACACAGATCTATATACACGTATGTACAGGTGTGCTATCACGCACTCATGACTGCAATATGTAAACAAAACTTTTATGACATACTAGTCTATTTGGCATAACTGACTAATAAGTCTTATTTCGTTATTGGAATTGCATAAAGGATCAAAGTCTTCCTGTGCGAGTTGATTAAGTAGAATGGGAACTGTATGTGTTAATGATTGTTTATCGTAATTGGTCCGAGGTGTGCGGACGTGCCATTCCTCTTTATGCCTAGTATCACGGATGCTACGGTTTGCTTTTAAATCGGCCAGAGAAAACATAATAGATTTATTAGACTTCAAATACGGAAATATCTATCTATCTATCTATCTATCTATCTATCTATCTATCTATCTATCTATCTATCTATCTATCTATCTATCTATCTATCTATCTATCTATCTATCTATCTATCTATCTATCTATCTATCTATCTATCTATCTATCTATCTATCTATCTATCTATCTATCTATCTATCTATCTATCCATCTATCTATCTAATCTTTTATTTGTGCCAAGCTTAAGCTCTAACCAACAATACAACATGTACACGAGTTAAAGCGGTGTGGGTTTGGCTGAAGCTTTGACGATGTAGTTACGTACGATGTATCTGCATAATGCCCTATGTAGGCATTGACATGCGTATCCGTTAACTGACAATTTACGCAAGCAGGCGTTATAAAAATGAATTCAGAGATTCTATAAATTCCCCATCGTGGCAATTTGGGCCTGTTGGTATGCCATAGTAAAGGATTTGAATAGCATAAGTGCATGAGAAGAAAAAGGGGAAAAACAGAGCGCTAACCCATGTCCGAACGATGACGTATACTCAACCAAATAGAAGCTTCACTTATTGCGGTATCAGGAAGTTTTATCAAATTGTCTGCTTTTTCTTCTTATAGACCTATTTTGACTATACAAATACTATACAGAGTAATTGGTAAAAGTAGTGTACATTTCCGTTTATCTATATCATGGCTCATCTACTTTCAAACGAGTCATTACCCAAAAAAGCACACACATATCATTTGGCAAAAAGTGTAAGGACGTAAGTATGCAAACCGCCTATAGATAATCTATAGACTACACACTGAAAAAGTTACAGATTGCCTAAATCAATTTTGCAAGTAACAGGCTTAGGAAACGATGCTAGCTGGTGCGCTATATGCACGTAAGACATGTTGAAGGGCCTCTCACCAGGCCCCAGCGATGGAATGTGAATTATACACTAGAAAATTTGAAACACCGTTCATGAAGCGTCTACCACAATAAGTTTCAAAAGGGCCTAGTGGAAGTCAATAAATATTGCTTGTGGGCACACGTCGAGTCAAGGTTAGATAGCCTCTGTTGCGGATAGGGTAGCTAGGTTCTTTGCACCAGTGCCTCGCAACATTTCATTTGCTTCTATCTCCGCTATTACTAGCCTCTTGTAAAGGGACACTAAAGAAGAAAATAGATTGAGAACAATTAGTAAATTAAGCTTCTACGTTATTACAAAAGCTAAACTTACGGTGAAAAAAAAAGAAAAATAAGCTTGATTGCGCCAAAAAATCCGGAAAAAAACAAACAAAAACGGGTGGCGAAGCCGCCTTCAAGTTTTTGCGCTCGCTGTCACATCATTGATTTTGACACGGTCTGATGGGGCCTAGTTAATTTCTGGCAGAGAGCATTTACTGCAATAAAATGGCCCTAATACAAGAAAATATATCGCTCTGACGCGCAAGTGCTGAGGGGTCGGAGGGAAATAAAAAATAAATAAAAGTTCGATTTTCATTTTCTCTCCTTGTAACGAACCTCCTACCACGAAATAAACGAAAATAAAGATTCGAAATAATGTTTGATCAGTGTGAATAGATTTAGTTTTTCCTGTTTAGTGCCCCTTTAAACACTCTTGCTGTAGAACGCTTCCTGGAGGGCGCTTTACAACTTCGAGTGTGTAAGCAAGATTTCCAGTGAGGTCTCGCCTCTGATTCTCGCTGCTGTTCCCACCGGTCAACAGCCGCAAGGAAACGAAACGTGACCGCTTGCCTCGGAAATGACGCGACGGACGGTGACGAACAACTCAGTTGGGTCTCCAGCTTCTGTCAGGAGGCCGCCGAACTCGTAGCTCGTCACTTGGGGCCGGTAAGAGAGCTCGCCCTTATGTCCGTTGGCTGCCACCATGGACGCTTTCAAAGGTGCGGGGAGAAAAGTGAACGTAAATAAATACTGTAAATAAATAAATAAATAAATAAATAAATAAATAAATAAATAAATAAATAAATGAATAAATAAATAAATAAATAAATAAATAAATAAATAAATAAATAAATAAATAAATAAATAAATAAGTAAATAAATAAATAAATAAATAAATAAATCGATCAATTGTTCATTACCATGTCCAGGAACAGCCCTACGGTCTGACTGCTGACGCACGGGTAAAAAAAATATTAAAATACAAATACAGGGAAAAAACATGAAATAGAAAACGACAATTATTAATAGGAACAGTTTACAATCAACAAAAGCCAAGGTTATTTCGCAACAGAAAGACGGAGAAAAAAACACGAACAAGTCGTGAGAGTCAAGAAAAATAAATGAATCAATCCAGCCTTTAGATTATGTTCTCAGAAAGAACCATGCGGTTTTAATACTGGCGCACAGGTGATCTAACGAAAAGATAATGCACAGAAAACAACAACGACGACGAATAATAATAATAATAATAATAATAATAATAATAATAATAATAATAATAATAATAATAATAATAATAATAATAATAATAATAATAATAATAATAATAATAATAATAATAATAAACATCTGTGACCTACATGACCGAAGGAAGATGAGACAACGCAGGCGTTGACTATCAACTGGTAGTTTATTCATATAAGAAATGCATATCCTCAAGCGTACATTGTTGTGCTTCTTCACGGTGACCTTTTTTCACCGGATTGTGCCTGTCATCGATTTGTCGCGGACATACATGAAAACTCGCAAAAGTAATAACTAATTTCGCCAACGTCACGCCTCTGAGCCATCAAAAAAAGAAAAAAAAAATATAAAAGAAAAATTAGCGTAGGCTGCACTAGTGGCGCAAGGCTAAAGAAACAGCGGTGCTGATCGGCAACTAGCTGACCCTGGCCTTACGGGTTATGCTTTTCCGGAACTATTGATTATTGATCAATTATCGATTACTTATTGATTTGGTATCGATTTGCGTTTTAATATATCCCACTACAGTACTACAACGCCATTATACTACATGTTACTATTGTACACTTGGTTTATAATATACTTCTCACCTCCGGCGCTGAACCCGAAAGACGTTCCTCCGTGAAACATGTACCTGAAATCAGAGCCAGTGTTGCGAGCTACAGGGACAATTCGTGCACATGGGTTGCACACAGATAGCCCATATATAGCTAGAAGTGAATACGCTTCGGGGAGCTGCGTAAAGCTGATGTATTCAGCTAGGCCGCAGAGACAGCACATTGCAGGAAAGTTGATGTGTGTGGGCAAACCAATGCACGAGCGACCTTTGTGTTGCGTGAGCACAAGCTCTCGAAGGTACAGCAGCTAAGCCTTTTTTTTCAGTTTTATACTAATTGAACCAGAAATATTCCCCGAAAAAAGATAATTAAAATATACACGTTTAGTACTCCCTTGCAAAAATCTGACACAGACTAAAATGCACCCTCAGGTTTCACAAGGGTGAAAGCGGGAATCCGCTTAGCTTACTGCGGGTGTCACGCTACAGAGCAATGTTCTTGATCGCACTGATGGTTGCGGCACGCCCGATGCGAGACACGAAGGCGTATAGGCACTGCAAGTTTTCGTCGATATGGGCCCCGCGTAAACCGCTGGGCGTAACGATCCGCACCTTTTGTTTAGAGAGCGCGGCGGCGTGCTCGACAGCGTGCTCGCGCGCTATGCAGCGTAATCTCTAAACGCTAAACGCACGCGTAATCCTTGTGGCGTATTGAAGTCGGGATCTGCATTCATTCTGATAGTCATGCTTTCTGGATAGCTTGCGTGGATATGGAATCCATGAGCGTTTATAACACAGTGGTGACCATTGAGTTCACCATGCTCTACTTTTAATTATACCTGATGTCCCGCATATCTGAGTTAATTATTTCGCCTAAAGAAACTATGAATTCTTCGCTTATCTTTCAGGTGGGCGAGCGCCACGGCTCGCCTATATAATAGCACTGGAGCGCACTTTTCAACCGGGTTATCGCGTTGCGCGATGTATTTTAGTCCTTGTGCAATTATATTCCAAGCCGCATTTACTACTTGGGAATAAGATCAGAACTTGTACTGTAACATACGACGGCTCCTTTACCAAGGATGACTGCGTGCAGTAATAAAAATTTTGAAAATGACATCAGACAGCATATTCCAACACGCCAATTTCATGCACAGGAATTAATTTTATGCATCTGACACTATAATAAAGGTCTATTCAATGCTTCGCAGTCACAATGAACATCGCATAGTGCGCTATTTATTTACGAAATCAGGCCGCTTCGCTGCACTTTTAGTTGAGAGTACTGCAAAATTTCATCGTGTGTCTGCGTTGGTTGGCGCAAATATTCAATTTTTCGTTCAGTGTCGTTATAGGTTGCTAATCAAGGGGGTGTTCAGCTGTGTGAGTTAAATGCTATGAAAAAAAAAAGACGTTTCAGTGGGGTCCCATATCTATTGCTAAGATAACTTTGCCGGCGAAAGCTTTAATGCGTTGACGTCATTTTATTTGCGATTGTTTGCTTATGTTGATAAATAATTAAACAACTACTAATTGGTCGTAATTCGGTTTATTTGCTTTCTTACTTGCTGTTACGGAGTCTTTAATTGACCCTTATTAGTATGTACTGCTCTTTGGAACTCCTAATTAGTCTTAATTTGATGTGACCATTCTTATCACGGAGTCTGGAATGGATGTTAAGTAGTGTCTATTACTGTTCGCAACCCTTAATTACTTTTAATTACTCTTAATTATTCTTAGTTACTTAGTAATTCACCTTAGTTACTTTGTAATTCACCTTAGCACGCTTTAATAAAGGTGTCGTATATTGTCCGTGGATTGGTCTTGTTAATTACCCTAATTACTTTTAATTATACGTTGAGACTCTTGAATTACTCTTAATTATTTTAGCTACTAGGTGCTGAATTGACATTTACATGCTTTTTGAACGGTAGAGGTGTAGTATGCCGCTTTCTGATTTTTGCTACCGCAAGTGTTGTCGACGAAGGTCACATTCCGCGACTAATGAGCCAGTTCAACGTTTCGCTCAAATAGGCGCGGATGCCTATTATCGCGCACACACGAGCGCTTATGCTCCATCGCGTGCACACGCACGCATACAGCGTTTCTGAGACCGCATCCGCACAGCCCCCCATATGACAACGCTAAAAGGCACCCAACGCTATTCTTTTGGAGCAAGGCAACACCTATTTAGATGCACTGGGGAGCGAGGTGAGCTTGCTAGGGAGACCGCGCATGCGCAGACCCCGTCACTACTTTTTCACCGGCGCGCTCCGCCGGCGAAAGGCCACCGGTCCGGCGTTCCGAGTTATTTTGTGGGCACCTGTACACATAGAACCCCTGATAGCGCCGTCCCAGTCTTGGGCCGGTATTTTGTAGCGATGCCTTATGACTTATTGCGATAGCAATTATTCTATACTAGTCTTATCATCCACCGCTCACGGCCGGCTGATCCCGTTGATAACGCCACCGGACCGTCGCTCTGACCACTGACAAAGCGCGATAAGCGCGAAATGGCATTAGCACCGGAAAGGCATCGCTACAAAATACCGGCCTTGCATGCGTTTCTAGTGAATCTGTGATTGTGGATGATCGGAGTGATTGTCTGCCAAGCAAAAAAGTTTTTTTACATTGTTGTATACAATTATACGTACCAGCAAGCCGAACATTAAGTTCTACAATGGTCGGCGGGTAAGCAAGATAGCAGCCTTCTCACAAGTTGCAAGAACAAGTTCATGGGCTAGTTGGCACACTAACCTTGAAAAAGATACAACGCAAATTTTGGAGTCTATGTGAAGCGATGCTTTTGTGAAGCTGTTAACTACATAGTGCTATAAAGCTGTTCGTCTTCTGTAACGCGTTTGCAGCATAGCGATTACGTACCTGCCGGGAAAATCAGTAAGACGAGGAGACCCCCGCCACGAGAAACACGCCATTTACGCGACTACAGATTGCACTGTCTCCGGGATCAGCCCAGTTTACAATTGCACTACTATCCCTCCTTTCCGAACCCCAACTCCGAACAGCGCCATTCCAGTGCTGTGCAGCGCGGACTCGCGTGACAAGCACAAGCTGGTGCGGCGGCAGGCTCGGTGAACAGAGTCCGTAGAGGTCCAGGACTGAGGCCACCTCACCCCCACCCTTCCTGCTGGCGCAGGCTGGAAGCAAAGAGAAGGCGAAGCCGCTAGCTTGTGCATTTTACTTTTCTATCAATAAACGTTCTCTCTCTTTTTTTTCCCCTATTCCTCCTATCCAGGCCTGGCCCACATTACTCGGCAAAAAGCTGACCGAACAGACACGTCAGAACACGGGAAAGAAAGCATAGAAAGCTTCGTTTTAATAAAGGAATTATGCGCTTGAAGGCATATATTTGTGGCACTAAAAATATATAGGTACCGTTTGGTGTCCCATAACGTAACTGCCTAGAGAAACAAGCCGGTCACCGGCACATCTGTATAGCGGTATAGTACAGATGGGGCTACATACTAAGCCGACTCGTTATGTGAGTGCTCTTCTATGTGAGCTATTCGGCAAGGCGGCGGTCAGCAAAGTTCTGTAGCGTTCGCCTAAAGAGCTCCGCTTACAAGCGAAGCTTTTGCAGCGCGGACACTCACAGGTTTACCGAAGCGCCGGCGAGCAGGACTTGGCGAAGCATACTGGCGACCATGGCAGGATCCATATGCTGGTGGGGCATTGCCCAGCGGTCGAACCAGCCTGTATACAGCTCAGAGACGAATAGGGGCCCCCGTTTCTGGTAGAGTCGCAGGGTGGCGAACGCATCAGACACATCGGCCACTGCGCAAAGCCGCGCGCCAAAAATGAAAAAAAAAAAAAAATAATGATACGTTGGCACTGCCAAACAGCCGCGCCTCAAGCAACGTCAGCTAACTTCACAGATAACATGCGCAAGTGTCCATAGCGGACATTCACCACTATTTGTGACTCTGTATTCTCGAACAGCCCTATGTCGCATCTATGCCACAGGGCAAGCTGTACGAGTAAAAAAGAGAAAACAAAAGTGGGAAGGTGATTCAAAGTTGAAGTGGATCAAAGACAATGCCTTCCTGAACGAGTTGGGGGTGATAATGGGTCTGAGTCACTGTGCACGGCATTCTATCGTGTCACCCCTCACTCGAGGGGAGTAGGAGGAGCGTCACACTGCCTAAATTTCTCGACTGCGTTATCTTAGAGACCGGCCCACACTTTTGAGACTGCACCATCTCCGGGATCTGCCCACGAACGAGGCTAGAGACAGACATACGCGATACGGAGAAGAAGGGGCAACTCGCCAAGAAAGAAATTGTTTAGAAGATGTAGCACTCAAACGCACTATCCTGCAGCTATAGACGCTAAAAGAAAGGATGGCGTTCAGATAAAAATGCACATTTAAGAGCCACATTAAAAGAATCGACTGTGCGACTTCGCGTATTCTTCTTTTTCTTTCACAATACTATAGGAATGCACGTCACATCAGACTTCCTTCGATCTTTTATCTACAAAATTTGTTTTGAGGCGTGAACTGTCCCTGGCGCTTCCTGCTGCCAAGGTGGTGAGAAATTCGTCATGGTCTTTATTTTTTTTCACCTTCTCCGTAACTCTGTACTGATAGGGATAACTATTATTCCAAACCACTTGAACTCGGTAACAACATGAGCACGATAGCAGCACATTTAGAACGGCAGTACGCGCTTACAAATGAGAAAGGTTCGCTAAATCCAAGAAGGTGTTACTGAACGCGCAGGTTTTCACAAAGCCTTCGGCTCTGTCAAGCACGAACTAACCTACAAGAGAATGCAGGTTTGTAGCCTTTACAGTCCACCTCATCAAGAACCCTCTAAAGACAGGCTGTTTTCACATTTGATTTACCCAGGATCCCTGTGCCGTCCCAACATCCCCTGGAGGATTCGCAACCCTAGACACAACTGCTCGGGTAAATATCAGACATGCACAACTAAGTCACACATTTCGCTACTGACTTTCATGCTGCTTTGCTGATAATCCGCTGATAGTAATTTCTTTCGCACACTCGTTTTCCTAGCGTTTTAAGTGTTGTGTTGTTGCCACACGTACTAGCTCCGAAAGCGACTGCCGGGTAGACTCCTTCTACCCTTCCGCAAGACATGGTGCCCACGCCGACGCGGTCCGTGGTGAAAAGCACAGTGTCGCCTCCGAGCTCTTGGCGCATCAAGTCCCGCAGGTGACGAAGGTAGGTGCGGTTACACTCCCTGGACAAGCCGTACTTGTTCTCAACCTGCGGCGATGCCCGTATTACCAGTCTTTGCCATAGGGATATGACATGTGACGCAGGCGTCACTGTCGACTATGGCAATACGACAAAGGACGTTAAACTAACACAGAAAAAAACATATGCTAAGTCAATCAAGATCGTTAGATTAATACATTCGAATCTCTTACCTATCGGCATATTTAGGAGCAAGAGATCGCTTATTAGCAGAGAAAGCACAGACCAGATTGCCTGAGTTTGTCAATTTCGACATCATAATGTGAGCTCTGATTGGCCCAAAAGACTGCTGCGGCCTCTCCGATTAGCTCAAAATTCCGCCATTGCAAAAATCGACAATTTAGCGGAATCTGAAAATGTCCAGAAGGGCACCCCCTGTTGGCTTTCGCTGCACTACGTGCATGGAGTTGTTGAGACAGAGTAAATGTTCTGGCAATCTGCCGGAATAATGTGTCAGCATCAACACAATCATCAAGAGCGTGTTATCTTTTCTTTTTGAAGTGAGGATTAGCACAGCCCAAATGTTTCTGTAGGGGACTTTCATTTATCATAGCAGGACGAATTTTTCTTCAACTGCGAGGCTTTCTTTCGAGGAACCCGGTTGGGTTTCCATTGTAGCAAATTGCTACATTTGGGTGGATGTCTCAGTTTCCCTTTAATTACTTATCTCCACCTAGCGGATTTCCGCTGAACTATTACGTCATACACTTGCCTTTTTCGAGTTGTCGACAAATTCGACTTCGCCCTGCCATCTGCTAGCCGCCTGGTTAGCTCAGATGGTAGAGCGGCTGCCCCGGAAAGGCGGTGGTCCCGGGTTCGAGTCCCGGACCAGGACGAATTTTTCTTCAACTGCGAGACTTTCTTTCGAGGAACCCGGTTGGGTTTCCATTGTAGCAAATTGCTACATTTGGGTGGATGTCTCAGTTTCCCTTTAATTACTTATCTCCACCTAGCGGATTTCCGCTGAACTATTACATCAGAATTCCCAAGATGACGCCACCAGCATGGGGATGACAACAGACCGCACTTTTATCGTTCCTTTCATAAATAAATAGGCGGTAAATTTTGAGCAAGCATCACTTTTGTCATGAGCGTTCGTTACTGCTCGCAACAACGAAAACCGCAGGCATTTGGCGTATAGGTATGCTCACCTGAACCATAATTATCGGGCCGCCGTTTCTTACGAAGAGATGCTTTATCCGCTTGAAAAGTTCGGTGAGGTAGCGGTCCGCAAATTTGATGTATCCTGTAAGAAATTTTTGCCTCGTGATGAACTACAGAAAGTCACATATACTGTGTGTCCTGACGAAATGCGCTCGTCGCTTCTGAAAAATTTGAAAGAAAAAGAAAGCTTGCTCAGGTTAGCGCACAGAGCAGGCTGCCCATACGCTGGCGCTCTGACATAAATTGCTATGGCTACACATTAATATCAGCCCTGTGCACGACGCCTTAAGTTGCCATGCCATTGAAGAAAGGAAACATACGCCACAAGGACTCACTTGTATCCATCGTTCGCAGGCGAATGCTGGGATCTGTTCGTAAAAGCCAGTAAGGAAGGCCACCCTGCAAAAGTTTCGTCGCACTGTAGAAATAACACCAACACTATTGCGTGTACCGATTCGCTCCAATGTGTTATGTTTTTTTTTTTCCTTCTGTCTTGTCGCTTTGAATTTATTTCTACTCTTTGTAATTGAAGAAACATTTCCTTTTGGTTGGGGCTCAAAACTGGAATAATTGGCATTACTGTTCCCACCATTTTTTTTTTACATTATTGATATAAAGGCTCACAAAACTCCCGAAAGCGTGTGAAACACCTCAGTAATGAGGTTAAACATTTAGTTTCTGCTGACTAATTTTTGAACTGAGAAAAGAAAGAGCTGTTAGAGTCGTTGTCTTCTTGGTACTTTAATCCACATACATCAATTTTGTATTAACGAAATCAATTAAGGCTGGTAGTAAAAACAACCTTAAACGGTGTGACGCAAGCTGTAATGGGCGTGCATTATTAATTTTAAGCGTTGTCTGAAAGAAAGGTCAAAACCTATAGGACGAAAAAAAAAAAAAAAACAGCGTTAGGCTTAGTTCTAAGGCTGATCAATGATCACTAAAAGAGTTGCTCTGATTTCAAGTCCCGTTGGTGGCGATGCCTGTATGGACCAGTTTTGCGTTGCTCGACTGGTGATAAATTTTTGAGTACTTGGGCGTTGTCAAGACGTAAAATTCGTCATTGCTTAGTGCTATGACGTTAAGTAAACTGAATCATGATACCCCAAACATTTCTGGATGCTTTAGCTTCTATCTTTAGCAGAGAAGTTAGAGAAGTTAGAGGGCTTCCGTAGAGAATTTATGCAGAATCATTGGAATCCATCAATAAAATTCTCGCACTTAAAAGGAATCATTAGTTATAGTCCAGGGATCGAACCCAGGACGATCGCTTGGCCGAATTAGTGGCTTTACCAACAAAGCAGCCAGCAGAGTCGATGGCAAATTGAATGTGACTACAGAAGCGCTGGACCATTTCACTAAACTCATTTGGCGAAAGACTTCGATATGATCAGTATTGACAGTGTTTTCGAATAGTCCTGTATATTGGTATTGTCGCAACGCGATAAAACCAGAGGCAGGACCACATGTGCGAGAAAGGCCATCGCTAAATTTGGCGAGCAGACGCGCCAACTTCGTCTTCACCTACACTTCTATATGTCTCCTTGGACGAGAGAAAACTTAGCCAGCTTTGGGAGAAACGATCTGACGTTGCGTGTGCGCACCATATCTCGTTCGGCGCCGATGTAAGGGCCCGGTCGCAGGATGACCATAAAGCTCAAGTTGTGGGCCATCTCCAGGAAGGCCACGAGGTCTCGCTGCCCGTGGAAGTCGAAGTGGCCTTCTTCCGGCTCGTGGCTACTCCACTCGACGAAGCTGCGTGTTTTCAGCGCCAAAGTATAGCTGTGTACGGATACCCTTTAGAATAATTAAAAAACACAGCCAGGGCACATTCCAACGCAGCTCATTCGCTCCTAGTCCTGAAATTCATGTGCGTTTCACTTTGCGGCCGTCGAATTATTAAATGCGAAGCATTTCTTGGCGAACATTTGCCACTTTAACAGTATCTATCCATCTAGCCGCCTACGTCTTAGTGCTCTCATGGTCGTTTCGTTAACTTGGCATGTACAAAAATTGGCATAGTATGACAAGAGTGTATGAAGAACATAAATTATAGGTCATAACATGCCTGTCCTGTAGGTCATAAAACAGCCGCCTACGTCTTGGCGCTCTCATGATCGTTTCGTTAACTTGGAATGCACCAAAATTGGCATAGTGTGACAAGACTGTATGAAGAAAGGTACCAAAATTGGCATAGTATGACAAGAGTGTATGGCGAACATAAATGATAGGTCATGACATGAATGTCATGACATGCGTGTCAAGTAGGTCATGAAACAGTCACCTAAAAGGACAATGACCCAGAGAAAAAAGATTAACACTCAAAAACCACTGAAATGGGTTCGGACGTGGGTACAAGTGAAGGAAACACTAAAGGATGATGTTGGAAGTCATTGTCATGAGCATGACTCAGCAAAAATGACAATGACTCAGCGAAAAAAGATTACCACTCAAAAACTTCTGGAATGTATACGGACGTGGACACTAAGTGAAGAAAACACTAAAGGATGATGGTAGAAGTCATGGTCGTGAGCTTGACGCAGCAAAATGACTATCACTCAGCGAAAAAATATTAACACTCCAAAACCACTGGAATGGGTTCGGACGGGGGTACTAAGTGAAGGAAACACTAAAGGATGGTGGTAGAAGTCATAGTCATGAGCTTGACTCAGCAAAAATGACAATTACTCAACAAAAAAAAAGATTACCACTCGAAAGCCACTTCAGTGGGTTCGGACGTGGGTATTAAGTGAAGGAAACAATAAAGGATGGTGGCAGAAGTCATAGTCGTGACCATGACTCAGCAAAACTGACAATGACTCAGCGAAAACAGAATAACCCTCATAAACCAATGGAATGGGTTCGGATGTGGTACTAAGTGAAGGAAAAGGCTAAAGGTTGATGGTCGAAGGTAGTCATGCTTTGCAGGTAGTCATGATCATGACAAAGGCTTTCGCCTTAAGGTCTCTTAGGCGTAGTTAAAGGGACTCCTGAGGACTCATGACATGAATCTCATGACTTGCGTGTCATGAAGGTCACAAAACAGCCGCCTACGTCTTGGTGCTCTCATGGTTGTTTCGTTAAATTGGTAGGCTCTCCGCACACTGCTTCACATAACATCGATTCCAACAGGGCGTGGGATCTGCCAGCTTTTTTTTAAACAATGATTATACAAGGAAGAGGCCTTCGTCCTGATAGGCTGATGATGATGGTACAAGAGCGGGCAACTTCACCTTCCTGGTGAATGATGAGCCCATAAGTGTTTGGGCGCAGTAACAGACAAGTGTGGTGCCTAGAATCACGCTGGGACCAATGCATCCGCAAAGTACTTAACCGATGCACGCCGCGAAGACAGCTGGAAATCCAAGAACCGCGTGCGCCCTCCTTGGAAGAGCCAGCAGATATGACGACGTCACACGCGTACCGCTTCCGCATTACACGCATGACCACGTGCGGCATCGTACTACGCATGGTGATGATGATGATGCTCTACTAAAAATTAAAATTAAATTCTGGGGTTTTGCATGTCAAAACCACAATCTGATTATCAGACACGCCGTAGTGGGGGACTCCGAAATGATTTGGACCACCTGGGGTTCTTTAACGTGCACCTAAATCTAAGTACACGGGTGTTTTCGCATTTCGCCCCCCATCAAAATGCGGCCGCCGTGGCCGGGATTCGATCCCGCGACCTCGTGCTGGCATCCCCTTTGAAACGGGGCGGTACTATATAGTTACCTAGCCTGCTTGATTTATTCAGGTATTCTATACATGTTTTTCATTCTATCATTTTTGTATACATCTCCTTAATCATTTTTTTTTTTTCGATGGAGGCATTTCGATGGAGGCGAAACGCTAGAGACCACGTACCGGACGATGTCGGTGCAAGTTGGAGAACCCACAGGCGTCGGAATTTCCTGAGCCCTTCAGTGCGGTGCACCTCATAATCATATGGTGGTTATCGCACGTAAAACCCCGCAGTAACACATGTTGTTTCCAGTTTGAACGCGGTATAAAT
This sequence comes from Dermacentor silvarum, assembly GCF_013339745.2. NCBI lineage: Eukaryota > Metazoa > Arthropoda > Arachnida > Ixodida > Ixodidae > Dermacentor > Dermacentor silvarum. The sequence continues at coordinate 14,939,891 of NC_051157.2, forward strand.
CATGTTCAAACTTCGTGTAAAAATTTTCTGTTCATAGGTTTGGGAAGGGGCGTTACAGAAAATGCTTGTTTTATGCTGCTCGGAACGAAATGCGAGAAACGCAGCGGCATATATTATCGCCGCATGTTTGCGATTACGCCTTCATTACGCGTTCCGCACCCGCCAGCGCATTATGTCCAACCTACGCATGTGTTGATGGGTTCCTCCACTACTTGCAGCGTCACGCGTGAAAAGTAGTAAAGACGCACCATTCGAGACAGCCGTGTTAGTTGCTCGATGTGCACCACACGATCTGCCTCAAAACCCTCGGTGCGTTTTTCACAGTGGCAGTGTGACGTGCGAAACACCGTTCTGTTTAGCGCGCGCCAACGCCTCATGTACAGTCTGTTTCACACTTAGGGGAAATCTCGGAGCGCATTGCATCGCGATGCGGCGAGCACTGGAGTCGGGCGCCGGAAGCAGCTCACGCAGGCGCAGATGCTCAAGGCGCATTATCTTGCGTCGAGCTGTCGACGCGGTTGGTGGCCAGCCGCGTCGAGCAGTCGACGCGGTTCAAGATAACGCGCCTTGAGCGTCTGCGCCTGTGCGAGCTGCTTCCGGCACCCGACTCCAGCGCTCGCCGCATCGCGATGCAATGCGCTCCGAGATTTCCCCTAAGTGTGAAACAGACTGTACAACGTTTTGTCGGGCCCCAAAGTATCTGCGCAGCCGTACGTTTGCAATAAAACGAATGAGAAAATATTACCCACACCAGGAAGCACGATAAACGAAGTGTAGGGAACCAAATGATCACAGCACACAAATACACTCGCAGCCGCCTAAAATTTCCTATTCAACAAGCACTTTATCTAGTCCATATCGCTACTTAATATCATGTTATCAATGAACGTACCACACTTACTGCCTGCTGGCTGTTACCCATGTTGCTTTGGCACGCCTCTTCTGTCAGCAAAGTTTGAAGCAAAGTCACAAAAAAGCGCTGTTCCTGCAAAATTGCTGCACTTGTCCGCCCGCACGTCTGCGAGCTGCATACGAGGCGAGCAGACGACACGCCAGCGGCGCTCCGGCTTCCAACAGTGCCTAGCGCCCTGCCACAGAGGGCGCGCGTGAATTTCTGGAAAGGTCTATTGAGGCGGATTTTTAAAATGTTTTACGATAAAAGGCATACACTGCGAAATGAGATGCTTTATTATTGTTCTTTGCGTACCGCAATGGCCAAAATTCTGACGAATAAATCAGTCAGGACCATAAAACCCGGTCAGAGCAACATTGGTGTTTCAGTAATATAGCATCTATCTAGTATCTGGAAGAATCCATATGGAGAACCCCATGAGCACCAACGCCCACGGCGGAAATTCGCTAGGAGCGTCCACCTAATTGCTATCGCAATAAAATTTGGCCCAACACGTGAACTGAGCTCGGCGGACTCGGCCCACTGTGTTTGGTTCCCTGTAGATTTTAAACTAGGCGCACTAGTTCGGGTGCCATGCCAACCTCTTTGTGCCCGTTTTCGCCCGATATGCTTGTGAAGCTTTGGCCGCTTATTGCAACGTATACATATATTTGCTGTCCTCGTTGCAATGTGTGTGTGCAGCAGCCGCAGGTTGGTGACGCACCCAATGTCTTTTTGGGAGACAGTGTGCTGAGCGCGGCCAGTGCGACGGTGTGACACTAAAGCTTATCTGTGTGCCCAACTAAAGCTCGAACCATGGCTTTCATAGCAAACGACGTACGTGTCGATGGTGTTAAGGCCAGCGGCACGCGCGTAGATCAGGCGCTCCATCCACAGCTCGCGCGGCGTGCGGAAGTAGTGGACGGAGCCCGACAGGATCCGCACGGGCTCGCCGTCCAGCGTGAACGAGTCGCTCTCGAAGTCGATGGCGAACTGTGATGGCTGTCCCCGAGGCTGCATACATGAGATACATCGGGTTTGTGACGGACCGACGTAAATTTATAGATATGATCGAGTAAATGTGGTGCGGAAGCAACGCAAGCGCTCAAGATTTAACTCGAGATGTACCATGTCACTAAGTAGAAATATACAAACAAAAGCCACAGTAAAGCAGTAGTAATAGAAACGATAATTGATAAACGGCAGTATAAAACACCTACTTAAATAACCACTAGATACAATGTTAAAAATCAGATCTCATTCGGATTATCACTGCGTAGCCTTAACATATCACTAGCCGATTACAGTCGACAGTGCATAAAGCGAATTATTCTTTATATCGAACACGCGATACTTGCTGACTGATACTTGCTGACTGCAGGACGAAGGCCTGCAGTGGACATAAATATAGGCTGATGATGATGATGATGATGACTCATGTAAAATAACCCCATTCTAACGAACTGGAGACTAGATATATCGAACTCGGTGCGCCTGTTCAAAGCATCATCAAGTCCTTTAATGTAAGCTAACGAAGCAATTAACAGTGCGTCCCTCCTCCCCGCCTCTCGTTTGCGCGAAAGCTCATGCGCGGCGATCCCCCGACCCTCTTCGCAAATCGGTTGCCCGAGAGCATGCGTCCTTACCGTTGTTGCGTGTCCTCGCCCTCCCTCCCCCAAGTCCGACCAGCGTGGTACCACCGACCTGCCACCAAAAAGGTCGAAAAAGCCAAAGAAAGCTATTCGCTTCTAAACGCTTTCGTCCACTGGACGCCGGCTCTTCGCGCTGCCAGCACGCACTGGAGCGATCGAGGGGCGCAGTCTCGGACCACCACCTACCACGATCAAATCCCTAACTGGGCTCACTATGAAGAAAAGCAGAGGAAGCTCCAAATAAGAATTGCCCAGAAAAGCGAAGGGATCTCCAAGGAAGGGGTCCATTGTCAAGGACAGTGGAGGACCTACAAGGAAGGGTTGTCCAGGAAAGCGGGGAAATCTCCGAGGAAAATATCGTTTCCCCTTCGTAGTTTAGCTTTGTTGTCCGAGCCATCTCAACGAAAGGTGGTGGGTGCCCCATGGCGGTGCCATGTGCCTGAGTATTCACCGCAAACTTTTGGTCCTCATGTCGGTTTGTGACGTCAATGCCATCCTCTTTCGTTGCTTACCTTAGTTGCTCGGATCAGCTCAGGGAGAGGCAGGGGACAAAGGTGATGATGTTTTCTCGTAGAGAAGGGCAATTAGCTCGACAAAGGAAAGCGCGCTGGAACGCTGCCCCGACTTGCAACGCTGAATTCCAGGCCGATCATAACAACGCACGTTCAGCGGTTGCGGATGGGCAGCACCGGTGCTGTACCGACACTGGGTGACGTGAACCAGAGGAGGTCTACACAATCTTGCGCATCATCGAGAAAACCATTTTTAGCGACGCTGAGAGAATGTTCTAGACACATGCGGAACTTACTACCTATTACGCGTAGTTTTGTTTCTTTCTTCTTGTTTCTTTTCTTCGCTGGAGATAATCTGTACACAACGATCACATCACAACAATTTGTTAGGTCCTTATAAGCGAATGTGTAGTGTGCACCTTAATGCAATGCGCAAGTGTTAATGCGAACTGGCGACCTCCACCTTTCATTCGATCTCCGGTTGCCGTGTACTCGTAGACCACACGCACTGGGAAACACTTTTAATGTTCCTATTATTGGCTTTCCGTTGAGCCAGCTAGCCATCCCGATACGAGGAACCCATCGCAACATTTAAGCAGAGCAGCCTAAATAAGGTGGTCATTTAGATGGATGAACAGAATTCGGGACTTGGTTAATCTCGAAATTTTAGACAATTTTAGACGCAATTTAAGGCCCCGTTTTGCACCAGATCCATTAAGTCGTGAACGGTAACTATATAGCAGCGACACCTAGACGGGGATTTATAAACTACACTTACGTACTGCATACACTCGAGTAAAGGCCGCACTCGGGTTTGAGCCGCACCTTCAACTTAGCAGCCCAACATTCGAGAACAAAGCAGTTCAAAAATTTCAAAAAAAAAAAGAAAGCCTTGTCTGCTTTTGCATACTGAGCGCTATTACGTTTGGCGCATTAGCCGAGGAGCGGAGGCCGGGGTCATCGTGGTATTGACGTCAAACGACATTCCAGCGAGTCAACCTCTTGGGCACTAAGATATTGACAAATTCGGCACTCCTACAACAGGGTGCGTCTCTGTTCCACTTCAGAGACTTGCCTGTGACGTCACTGTGAAGCCGTCTTTGGAGGCAGGTGTTATTAAAGGCTGTATGTTAATTCTCTATCAATATCGAGAAGCAATTTCAAGAATAAACCTAAGATAACGCCCGAACTTTGCTGCCGAGGTGAGATGAAGGGTAGTGGAAATCAGTAGCTAAAGTCCTTTAATATATAGTATTAAATAAGAATCTGGTAACACCATTCACTTCCTGTGAAAGGGGTAAATGGGTTAGTCACGGCTACCCGTTTGACCTGAAGCGGGCAGGCCGCCATTTCGCGCGATGACGCGATTTCGGTGAAACGGAAGTCTGCGAGAGATCTCCGGAAAAACAGCTTCTCTGGCGACAGTGCGGGCGTTGGCTCTGAGCTTTGAACTGGCGTGGTCATTTCTTTCCCTTTGTTATTGGCTTAATTGCACTGAGCTCTGGTTCTATAAGCATTTATACCACTCACTATCTCCCCCCCCCCCCTTTTTTTTTTTTCAGGTAGGAGGGAGTACAAACAAGGAGAAGCTGCCTTTTACTGCTCACCTGAGGCATGTATCCTATATACGGATGATCATGTTCTCCGAAAATTGTAAAAATCGCCTGTGGCAGAAAGCATAATTCTTTACCTTGAGCTGCATTATTCGAAGAGGCGGACATTACCAGCACGAGAAATCGAAACACATATTAACAGCGGAGCTGTTTCAGCCGACCGTTAGTCCGTGTGTCGTGTACAGAAAATGTGGGCCGATCCTGGCGGTAGTGCAAAAAGGGTCCAAATGCAATGGCACATACCCCTGTGAACTAGCGAAGCTGAACGTGGCTAAGTCTAGCTAAGCATGGTTGGGACTACTTAGGCTTAGTCAGTCATCGATAGCCAATTGATAGCCAATCAATAGCTAATCGATAATTGATCACTAATCAATAAATTCCGGGAAATGCTGGGGATGACTTGGTATGCTTAGCCTAGCCCAAATACGTGGCTTTGCGATAGCCAAATATAACTTTGCGATAGCCAATCAATAGCCAATCAATAGCTAATTGATAATCGATCAAAAATCAATAAATTTCGGAAAATGCTGGGGTGACTTAGTAGTGCTTACCCTAGCCCAAAAACCAGGACTAGCTATGTGCCCATCACCTCCACTGTCTCTTTAGCATTGCGCTTCCAGTGCAAGCTACGCTAATTTATTTAACTAAATAACAGAAAATCACTAATTAACCTCTTAATTAATTACATTACGGCACATATAGCAATTTACGAATTTAAGCCGGTGAGTTTGCAAGACGTATGAAATTCGACATTAATTTCCGGGATGACACCAGTTTCTAGACATTTAACAAAGTGCGGGACGAAATACACGGGCGTTCCAGTTACTTTTGTGCTTCAATGCGCAAAAGACCGTTTTGTTAAAAAAAGTAAGTGGAACAACAGTGCATTTTTAAGGGGAGTTCGAAAACTTTTGTTAATTACTTATATATGTGTTTCGGTTTCTCTTGAATGTAATGTCCACCTGCCTGAATAATCCAGCTCAAGGACTAGAATTATATGTTATCTGCAACATACAATTTTTAAATATTCCGTAAAACTTAAAAATGATTACCTCGTATGATACGGCATCCCTAATGTCCCGGAAGTCTACTTCTGGATCTCTCTACAATAGTTCAGGCGCTCCTGTGGGGTTCGGTGCAATGGGCAAAGTGCTATGGCACACTTTACAGAACGAGACGCATTTTTTAAAGAACGGATATAACGCATTCGTTCGACGAGTACAGAGCGAATTAGTCTTTTAAATACTACTAGGACGGCAAAATAACTGATCAATCGATTGAGCTCTTCATAAGCCAGCTCGCACGACTAATTCTTTCCTATTATCCGATGGTTTTAACCGGCCATATATAAGAACAGGACAACAACGACACTGTCTCAGCATTCTCACCTGGCAGAGACCAAAAGATAACACGCACTATCACACCGGTACAGAACGAGAGCATGAGGAAATGAGCTACAGTTCGGCTTCAACCTAAAAATGCAGCGGCGAATACACCGCCGTCCATCTCCAAGAGAATTTGTAGAAAAGCGACGGCCAACTACGTTCGCTCATTACCGCGACGTCACGGCGCAGGCGAATGTTTTCAATATCGGCGCCTCTCTATGGGGAACTATGTTTTGCGGAGCGGAAGGACACATTGAGCAGCAGGTCCAGTGCTGTTGAGTGGGCGGAGCTTGTGCGGAAGTTGTCACCAAGTACCACACCATGTGCATTGTATTCTACTTTGTCTGCGTTTCATTCGAGCATGACAGTACTATCTAGCCACTGTAAGAGTGTAAAACCGTGTACTTCATTTTAGTAAAAGTACGCTTACTCGTTCAAGGTTGGTGGTGAACTTTAGCCAAGACTGGAAAGACAGAATGGAGCACGTTACGGCAAAGGCCAGCCACTTGAGCATGGTGGCGATCCGTTGTGGCTTCTTCGGTGACTTCGCCACGGCGATCACCTGGCTCTCAGGCTGCAAACATGCAATTACCACTGGCACTTTGCGAAAAGACAACGCCATGCATGAACTCGGTTTTGTCACAGGATTCCGTAACCTGGCGTATGGAGATAAATGCTTTAAAGATTCAGCGTAGAAAACGCGCACACAAAAGAAACGAAAATTATAGAAAGCTACTAGAAATTTATTGAGAAGTACGGGCCTGTGGGTCCACGTGAATGGAAATGCCGCTGCATGCATGATTCAAACACGCGTGTCGTGTAAACGATGCCTGGTGAGCTGAGTTCACAGTTCAATATGGTTATCTAGTGTGAAAAAAAAAATGTCAACGCGCGGAAGTGTCTTCGTCGTGCTTATTGATTGTGCGCTGTCGTAAAAGCATTTAACTGGTTGTGGCATGCCTTTCTGAGGGCATTACACCGCCTCAGTAGATCGTGGCTGCATGCACCAAACGCGTAAAGCCGCGTATAACCTTCCATCTGTGACATTAACATAAGGTATCGTCGTTTGCTCACGACCTGATGTCGTGCGTACGTTTGCTTCAGTTAGGAAGGTGTTCGTACGTACAAATATGTGTCAATATTAAATTTACGCGTCAAATACTCGCTGGAACATTACTGCCGGTGGTTATTATGTAGCACACGCATTGGCTACACGTTAGAAGAAAATGAGGCTTATTTCACCGCTGGCCCGCAGCGTGCTAGGGTTGTGCTCAAACACACCTAAAAAGTAAAAAAAAATGGATTATGGGGTTTTACGTGCAAAAACAACGATCTGAATATGAGGCACGCCGTCGTGGGGGACTCAGGAAAATTTGGACCACCTGGGGTTCTGTAACGTGTATTTAAATCTAAGTACACGGGTGTTTTCGCATTTCGCCCCCATCGAAATGCGGCCGCCGTGGCCGGGATTTGATCCCGCGACCTCGTGCTTAGCAGCCCTACACCATAGCCTCAAACACAGCTGCGGTGTGGTACATTCGTGCGAAGTCGTGGTACATTCAAACACACCTGCGGTGTGAATGTACCACTACGTTCTCTATTTGGGTTGTAGGTACCGCGCAACGCATGAGTTCGTAAAATTGAAGGACACTTTGTAAATTCCAAAGTGTGTTCGGAGAAAGCCTGTGCCCATTCGACTGACTACCGCCGCATGCACATTCGCTCATTCTTCTTCTGGCGTTTGGTATAGCGGGAATCCACATTCTTGGGGTGCTTCTCCAATCCGCTTGCCGTGGAATCATCACCGGGCCGCTTGGGAGCCATCCGACTAACTCGACTGCTGCAACGAGACGTCTGACGAAGGAGCGTTGCCGCGCGCGCCACTGTGCCATCACGTGATTGCTGAGAGTGTGTAAGGGGGAGAGGCCACAGCTGTGGCGGCGCAACTGTTGCTATGCGCCACTGTGCCATCACGTGATTGCTGCGAGAGTGTGAGGGGGAGAGGCCACAGCTGGCACCGTTCCAGGGCACGGACGGACGGACGGTCGGACGCAGCGAGTAATAGGGAAACCAGCGAGACGCGTGCACAAGCAGTGGACAGGAAAATCGCTCGATCTATAACTAGAAAAGTTGTAAGTACATCACACTTCCAGTCCACTTCTTCCGTTGTGTGCGCGTCCGCATGTCTCACTAGTTTCCTGTACACTGAGATAGGGCGCAGTTTTATATACCTTCCGTTTTTGAAATAATGTAACTGTCCAAGAACGGGAGAATTGCCAAAAAGCGACAAGAGGTTGGAAAATAGCAGTAGTAGTAATAGTACCAACAACAAAATTAAGGCAGAAACCATCCTTGATGATTATTTGTCATGCGAAGCATTACTGAAAGGTATAGACAACGCAAATGTGAGCAAAGAGCGGCGACGTCCGCATGACGACGGTGGTGTGATCACGACTGCGCGACGACCAGGTGATGACGTCGGTGAATTGATGACGATGGTGGGACGACGACTGCATTATGACCATGAGATGAAGACGACAGCGTGACGACACCATGATGCCGATGCTGGATCGATACCGATGGCATGACGAATGATTACAATTTTAGGACGACGACGACGTGTCAATGATGGCATGATGGCAAAGAGAAGACGAAGGTGAAATCACGAAGACGGTGTGACTACAAAGGCATGAATGGGTTGAAGACAGTGCAATCGCTACGACAAAATGACGACGACCACGACGACATGACGGCGACTTTGTGACGACGACGCGATGTCGACAATGGCAAGACGACGACTGAATGATGACGACGGTATGGCCACGACGGTTCAAGGACGGCGTGATGAGCGACATGACAACGCAGTGACAGCAACAGAGTAAAAACGTCGAAAAGATGGCATCACAACGAAAGAATGATCACTGTGTCATGAAGGCAATGAAATCACATGACAACGACGACATGTTGCTGTTGGAGCTGACGTTCATCACCTGCCGCAGCGGGCCGCCTTGATTCGCACTATATCCAGTGTTTGTTTGCACCGTGGTATGCACTATATCCGGTACCGGCCAATCGGGCCACCTTAATTCGCACAATATACAATGTATGTTAGCACTATGCTCGGCGGATTTTAGAGTTGCACTATCTTCGGGAACGGCCCACATTTTTTGGATACAAAATTGGCGCCTCCTTGCCCGTGACCATGCTTTGACGTAGGCTCCGACTAGGCAAAGAAATGCTTCGCATTTAAACTATCAATGAAAGAAATTAATAATATGCATGGATATTAAGAATAGAGTAAGAGAAGGAAGGAAGGAATAGAGAATTTGAAAAAAAGAAAAGAAAGGAAGAAATAACAAATGGACCGAAGGAGACCAGGATTACCTGTATATGAATGAAAATAAACGCTGAATTTGCATAGGAATTTCAGATAAATAATAACGCTGCCTTATTAGCGGAACAATAATTTTGTGTTGCATAGGAAATTGTACATACCCCTGTGGCTGAAGCACTGAGCCAAGGCCCTTAGAGAACAGATAATTGGTAATGTTAAGAAAAGTCCGAGCTGGCCAAACGGAGCACTGAGAAGTATTTTGCTTTCTATCGATAATCAACCGTTCAATAAAAACGAAATTATCAATAACCTCAGATTTTTACAAACAGCGAAAGAGGCTCACCCGCGATGGTTCTCGCCCCATTTCGTCTTCGTCTTCCACGTGCGTTGTGGCTAAACGCTGTTAATGTTTACCCATCCTTCTTATTTATTTATTTATTTATTTATTTATTTATTTATTTATTTATTTATTTATTTATTTATTTATTTATTTATTTATTTATTTATTTATTTATTTATTTATTTATTTATTTATTCATTCATTCATTCATTCATTCATTCATTCATTCATTCATTCATTCATTCATTCATTCATTCATTCATTCATTCATTCATTCATTGCTGTTAGCCCGAGGACCGCTACAGGAGTGGGACACACTAACACGCACAATAGATACAGCATGAAAAAATATATAACTAAAAGGATAACATAGACTTCTCAGCAGAGAAGCAAATCAGTTTAAATTGCAAGCAATGTACAAACTAAAATATATATATATATATATATATATATATATATATATATATATAGCTATAGTTCTGGAAAAGTTAGGATTTATATATAAGTTGGTGGCAAAAAGAATTTCGTATACACGTTGCAAAAATTATTGAACGCATGAAGCTGACATGATAGAGTCAGGGAGTGCATTCCATTCAGTAATACCTCTAGGAATAAAACTACCTAAAGCAGTAATTTCTTATTTGAGGTGATTGGATGTACTGACTATGGTGATGTCAAGGTGTTTAATTTGTTAGGATTTTGAAATACTAGTGTTTGTCAACAACCAAGTGCCCATTGGTGATCAAGCAAACATATTTCTATCGCTCATGCATCGCAGATCTAGCTGAGGTAAGTCGGCAAGCTTACAAAGTTCTGTGGGGGATTGGTAGTGACGATACTTGTTGAACAGGTTTGGTGTCTCGTTTACTAAGCCATACCCGTTCATAATTGGATGGGCCGACACCCTACCTGTTGCATTTGCTGCCATCAAAGAAACAACACTCGGAAAGTTTTCATTTTCTATGGAGGGAGAGAGAGGCTGAGACCTACGAGCTATGACCTAGACCTACAAGTAGCCGTCCGTACTTTAACTAGTATTTCTGCTCAACATTCAAAACAAACAAAACTTTGACAGTCAGACAGAAATTGAGTCTGATACCTCACTGTGTTCTCCGCTATCAGCGACCGCGGAACCCAGCCACTCATTTGGGCACATGAGGCTTGGAACCATCAGCAATAGACGTGAGAGTTCTCCAGTCTCCCACTGATTCCCCTAAATCCAAGGCGAAAAAAAAAAAAAAGAGCAGTGAACACTACGTGCAGGATGTGTTACGTTCTGCCGTGGAATCATCCATACTAGGATCACAATATAGCATCAGTAAGAGTTTCTTCAGTGGGATTGCCGCTCAATATCATCCGGTTACGTTGACTTACTTTATCTAGTTCATATTTTAATTCCAGATATTATTTTACTTCAAGAATCATGGCTTTCGTCACATCAGCGATTTATTACTAATCATATTTTCAAACATTTCATTTAGATCTCCCTGGTAGAGGCCGGAGGCCTGCTAGCATTAATTTCCCCCAAGAAATGTATCGTAAGGTAACTGTCTCTTTTGAACATGTGTCCAGACTGCGAACATTTAGGATTATATTTTATTGCGATATCAATTATATGAACACTTCAAGCGGGTTTCTGCCGTTGGCGTCGCCGCCGTGAGGTTCCGTATAAAGTCCAAGGGCAATAAAATCATCGCCGCGCGCCATATGCGCGAGTGAAAGCGCGCGGGGGACGCGCGCTTTCACAGCCACTGTATTTTCACGGAGAGCGAACGCGCGGCGGAGAGCAAGCGCCACTTCTTTCGTCGCGCGAAAGCCGTGGGCACGGTGGTCGAATAGGAGAGGTGACCAAACGAGCGCAATAAGCGCATCGCCGAAAGGTAGCGCAAACTCCTCCTCTCCGCGCCGTTTCCTCCTCGCCCCTCCCTCTCGGCCGCCATTAGTGAGCGAAGCGCGCGGCCGCTACCGCCCGCTTCATTTCGTACCGCATGTGGCGCGTTGAGCGCTTGCTTGAAGCGCGACTGTTCTGGGCGCTATTTCACAAGGCTGTTCGTACGTAAGATATGTAGTACCTTCAATTATTAGTAGAATCTGCGTCGCTCAGACGAGGAAAACGAAAGGTAGAACAAGTTAAACGCAGTCCTAAGCAGTCTTTACTACTGCTGATTGTTTCTCGGAATCGAATGGTGTTCTGTTTACCTGACACATTTACGAAAACCAAGAGCTACATCAAAACTATGCACACACAGCACGGCGGAGATATTTATGTGCCAAATACCCTCAACGTGACTTTTTTTTCTAAAGTGCATCCGCGCGCTTTTGTTTCCCCTTAAGTTATATGTTTTGGTTCCCGTGTGTGCGCGCGCTTTCTGCGTTTTGCTCTTTCATTGGCAACTGTTCCGTTATGCTAATTTTATGAAAAGTCATGCTGGTATTCATATTGCCAAAATGCGCCCTTTTTTTCGCCGCAGAGCCTAAACTGGGACTTTTTTTTTTATTTACGCAGTCGTTTGCTGATGGTGAACTCGCGAACGCACCCACCTTCCCGCGTTCATCACTAACTCGGTGAGAACAGCGATCAGAACCTCCCTCAGTAATCACCTTACTCGGTGGCAGTCAAATTTCTTTCTTCCGATGTGGAGGAGCCATATCGCTCGCCGTTCGAGGTTTCGTTTGCCACGAGGAATCGCAAAAAGCTTGCCCCCTTGGCAATGCTATTCGAACATCCAACAGTACAGCAAGTGGGCATTGTGCTGCAGCCGAGCGCGTCTTCAAAAGTGTAAAAAGCCTACGCTCACGCACAGCGCACATGTGTCCCGGTCTTTGTACGCTCACTAATGGCGCCGTTTTCCCACTGATAACGAAAGCCGCGCGGGTTATTCGTCACGTGTCAAGCCTCGTCCAATGGGATAGCGGAAACGGCGAAGAAGTCAGGAGAGTGGGGAGGGCGGGGAGGAAATTCTCCTTTCCTATTTGAAACAATGGTTTGCGCTACCTTGAACATACAGGGACCTTAGTCGTCGAAGCCACGGCGCGCGCCAGTCGAGCCCCGGCCGGTAAAATCCTATATAAGAAAAGTACCGCCAACCATCTACCTATTTCCTCCGCCGTCTCCTCGCCTAAAGCGCGTTTTTTCTTTACTTTTTGCTTGCGAAAGCAAGTCGACGGTGGCGCACCTAGAAAATCCACGTTGAAGCTTTCAGGCCGGGCGCGCGCCGCCGCTGCCGCCGGCGACTGCGGCTGCGCAGAGGACTTTCAACATGGCTCCGAGGCGAAAAATATATATATATATATATATATATATATATATATATATATATATATATATAAAGAAGTGAAAGCGCGCGCTATCATCGTCCAATCGGAGATACAGGAAAGAGAGAAGCGGCGTTGATCAAAGGATGGCGGTACTTTTCTTATATAAGATTTTAGAGCCGGCTCTCTCGAGTGAAGCCGAACGGACGGTCGTGGCCGAGTGGAGCTCAGCGCAGCAGGAGCTGCATACCAATGAATAAGTTCAATTTTGTTTATTTTTATTTGGTTGATAGAAGTGTTAGGGTACCCGAGCTATCTATATATATTGTTTTTCATGCTTCTTTAGTTTCTTGGTTAGTTTGGTAGGGCGTTAGTAGGTAGCGAATAGTTCTTTTTTTTTTTTCTTCGGGGGGGCGGGGGGGGGGGGGGGGGGGGGGGGGAGCGGGTTGTGGTGCACGTGTTGCATGGTGAAAGCAGTGTAAAGCGGCAGTTTTAAACCGCGTTAGGGAAGCTAGCGGAGGTAGCCGGATAGCGAGTTTGCCGTACGGCTTACCGTGGGGCTTTGTTCAGGTATTTTGGTGGGCTTTCTCGTTAGGTGGTCGGGCGGACAGTGGTGCGGCAGGCTAGGAAGGACAGGGGTGATGACGAGCTGGTGCAGTGCGAGGAGTGCAAACGTTGGTGTTATTTAGACGAGACGCACTTCGCCAGCTAGTTTAGCCGACGCTGAGGAGGCTAGCTTCGCGTGCAGGTCGCGTGAAGGATTTAAGGGGGCTGTGCGGCGGATGGAAGGGGAATGGGCAGCCAGTGTGGAAGAGCTCAAAGGGGAGCTGAAGTTGGAGCGAGAGCGGCGAATTGAGCTCGAAACTCGGATCGGCGAGTTGCTTCACAGGGAGGGGACCGAGGCCGTCCTGGTAAAGCGAATAGCTGGCTAGCTACAAGAAGAACGGGAAAAGCGGGCCGTGCTGGAAGAGCGGGTGGAGGCGCTAATGGTACAGGCGGCGCGTAATCCCGGGTCAGCTCAGGCGGGCGGCGGGGACAGCGCGGAGACTCAGGCAGAGGCATGCCATGAGAGCAGGGAGGGACGCCTAGGGGCCGTTGAACAGCAGGCGAGAGCCGGCGGCAACACGGTGGTTCCACAACCCTACAGCGAGGTAGTGCGGCAGGCTTCGGGTGGGAAGGGACGAACGGCAGGGAGCACATCGTCACGTGTCAGTGGCGCACGGCGGGTAGAGAACCAGCTAGCGCGAACTGGAGGACGACAATCGCAGGCGGGAGGCAAACGTGTAGAGCGAAGGGTCCTAGTGGTGGGGGACTCCAACGTAGCTAGGGTTGAGGAGGGCGTCCTTACAACAGTGAAGGCAGACGGGCGGGTGAGGGTGGAGGTCCAGTCAGGGAAGTGCATGGTTGACGCAATGGCAAAAGCTCAGAAGGTGGTATCGGACAACCTCGAGCATGAACATCTGGTCGTTATCCATGCTAGTCTCAACGATGTGCTGAAGGGAAGGAGCCAGAACCTAAACAGACAGTTAGAGGTTGGGTTGCGTAAACTCAGAGAAACCTCTGCGAATGTGCATGAGACCATATGCACAATCCCACAGGTCCGGGGCCAGGCTAGCGGGATGGAACGGAGTGTGCTTGAGGCTAACCGGGTCATTAGGGGTCTGAGCCGACCACTTGGGTACGGCATAATGGAAGTAAACCGGGAAGTGTACGAGTCTGCATGGCTCCCACCCTTTTGCACAGGATGGCATTCACTACAGTGGTGCCACGGGCGGGAGGGTAGGTAGTAGGATAGGGCGCCAAGCTACGGCTTTTTTGGGGGGACCCAGAGCCCTAAGACCACCAGTGTAGACGAAGACGGACCCAGAGAGGTCCCAAGATTCAAGAAACGTAGAATCGGTTGGAGAAGAAATAGACGTAAGCACCATAGGCAAGGTCATTCTGACATAGGGTACATTAACATGCAAGGTGGCAGGAATAGGCTGAAGTGGGAGGAGATAGACGAGCAACTAAGGTAGGAAAAGCTGATGGTATACGGGTTTGTGGAGACACATCTTAGGGACATGGAGCAACCTCCCTGTAATCCTGACTATGCATGGGAATATTGCAATAGAACAGAGGGCAGCAGAAAAGGGGGTGGAATTGGTGCATTCATTCATAAAAGTATGAACTGGCAAAGGGTCAGACAGGAATGCAAGGAGCATTTATGGCTAAAAGGGAAAGTTGCAAGAGAGCAGACACTCCTTGGCTTTGTATACCTGTGGACAGGAGCAAATGCCAAAGAGGAAAACAAAAAAATGCTGGAATGCATATCAAGTGACATTAATGAGCTAGGAGAAGGGTGCGAGATTATGATACTAGGAGATATGAACGCGCACATAGAAGACATGGACGGGTACACAGACTCAACAGGCAACATGATGCTGGATATGTGCGAAATGCATGACTTAGTTGTATGCAACAGTACTGAGAAGTGTGAAGGGCACATAACATGGGAGGTAGGGAGCCTGCAGTCGACGATAGATTATGCACTAATGTCACATATATGATGCACGATAGGCTAAATGTAATGAACATAGATGAATATGGCTCCAGAAGTCTAGGTAGTGATCACAAACGTACTAAGGTGAGTTTTAGAAGGGAAATGAAAGTAGGTAGGAGGCAAGATGAACAACCAGGTGGGATATTTTACTCGGAAAAGCAGCTTGAAATAGCAACCCAGAAAATTGAGGAAGTAATTTCAGAGGATACAAAAACAGAATGGACATATGCAAATTTAACAGGGTTATTTGAGCTAGAGCTTGCTAAGGTACGAGTCAGGACAAAAGGGAACAGAAGACGTAAACCCAAGAGCTGGTGGGATGAGGAGGTTAGGAAGGCCATAGAGAAACGTCAGGAAGCATCCAGGGAACACAGATATTCAAAGCAGAGGGGTCCCGGAAACAAAGAAGGTTAGAAAATAATCTGTTCTCATCGACACAGTGTATTGAAATAGCAGAAAAGGAACACAGGCCCCTATGGCTTGCATTTCTGGATATCAAGGGAGCCTATGGCAGTGTAATCCAAAAGGATTTGTGGGACATACTGGGCACTCTAGATGTGGAAGATGGAGTAAGAAATCTTTTAAAGGATATCTATAAAAGTAACAAGGTGCTTATAAAATGGGAAAACAAGGTATCTGGGCCTATAGAGATACAGCAGGGGCTCAGGCAGGGGTTCCCTCTGTCACCTCTGTTGTTCATGCTGTATTTACAAGGATTAGAGAAAAAATTAGAGAGGAGCGGACTTGGCTCCAACCTTTCCTTTTTCAAGCAAGGAGAATGGATTAAACAGTCATTACCAGGACTCATGTACGCGGATGACATTGTACTTATGGCTGATAGCAAGGGAGACTTGCAGACATTAACGGACATCTGTGGTAAAGAGGGAGATATCTTAGGTTTGAAGTTTAGTAAAGAAAAATTGGCAGTCATGATTTTTAATGATAATCAGGGCAGCGAGCATAGGATACAGGAGGTTATACGCTGGAGGTGGTGGATAAGTACAAATATCTTGGAGTGTGGATAAACAATGGGGCTGAGTACCTAACGGAACATGAAAAATATGTAACGGCTAAAGGTAGCAGAAATGCAGCTGTGATGAAAAATAGGGCACTGTGGAATTACAATAGGTACGAAGTGGTGAGAGGGATTTGGAAAGGGGTGATGGTCCCTGGTTAGACTTTCGGCAATGCGGTCCTGTGCATGAGATCAGAGGTTCGAGCAAGGTTGGAAGTTAAGCAGCGAGGGGTAGGTAGACTGGCTCTGGGAGCACACGGAAATACACCAAATCAGGGGGTACAGGGTGACATGGGATGGACGTCATTCGAGGGCAGGGAAGCCAGCAGCAAGATAGAATTTGAGGAGCGATTGAGAGAAATGGCAGAAAAGCGGTGGGCAAGGAAAGTTTTCAGTTATTTGTACATGAGGAATGTTGATACAAAATGGAGGAAGCTCACCAGAAAGCTGTCAATCAAATATTTGGACTGCAGGAGGGGTGCAAACCAGGAAACAGCGGTTAAGAAAAAGGTTAAGGAAACAGAGAGGGGTCTGTGGAAAACAGGGATGCAGACGAAATCAGCACTGGGAACATACCGAACTTTCAAGCAAGAAATTGCCAAAGAAAATATCTACGATAATTCTAGGGGAAGCTCTTTGTTGTTTGAAGCCAGGACGGGAGTATTGCGGACTAAGATGTACCGAGTCAAGTACCAAGGTATACCACGTTGTGCTGTGCGTGTGGAGAAGAAGAGGAAACGGCTGAACACCTCATACTTTTCTGTAAAGGGCTTAACCCTACAGTGCAAGGCAACGGGGCTGATTTTTTCAAAGCATTGGGGTTTAGGGACAGTGAAGGCAAAATAGACTTTAAGCGGGTAGAAATAACCGAACAGAGGTTATCTGATTGGTGGATAAAATCAAGGCAGGGGTGAAATTTCACCCACCACAAAGTACAAATTATGTTAATAGTCATGGCTAGGTGGCGTATGCCACCGCCCGATTTAAAGGGTTCAGCCTCATCCATCCATCCATCCATCCAGCGTAGAGTCACTGGAGAGTATCGCATTTGTTTTCCGCACGCCGCCGCCTGCCGCGGCCACCGGTGATTGGGGCACTCGTGTCACGTAACCTTTTGCCGCCATATTTCTTCCAAGCCCTTTCAGTTGGCACGTCGAACCCGTAGTGTACGCACCGCCTACGGAGAGCACTTCGCTGTTTCGTTCAACGCTTGCGTTGCGCTTGCGAACACAGGCGTCAGAAATAACCCATCATCATGCCTGGTTGCTGCGCCTTCGGGTGTAGCAAGCGAACGGAGTCCGGGAAGGCATTTTTCTGTATTCCTTGCGGGAAGGACTACGGTGAACGACGTTCTGCGTGGCTCCACAGAATTGGCCGCAAAAACTTCGCGCCCTCGAAGAACACCCGCTTGTGCGAGGTAAGTTTCTTGTATAACTAGTTTGCTGGACAGTTATTGCTTTCAAGTGACTGTACTTGCGTGTGACCGTTAAACTTTACCTGTCCAGTTCACGCTCATCACTCTGGGTGCGGCTATTGATCACTATGTAGCTAGCACACATGGTTTTGAGTGAGCTGTTCGGTTCGCGCGGCTCGCTTTGTTTTGCGCTATTGAAAATCGCCCAGTACCTATCTTTCAAGTAAGGTCTCCGGTTCGCGCGGCCCGCTCTGCTTTGCGCTATTGTTTCCAGTAAACTGTTCGGTTCGCGCGGCTCGCTTTGTTTTGCACTATTGAAAAATCGTCTCCGGTTCGCGCGGCCCGCTCTGCTTTGCGCTATTGTTTCCAGTAAACTGTTCGGTTCGCGCGGCTCGCTTTGTTTTGCGCTATTGAAAATCACTCAGTACCTATGTTTCAAGTAAGCTCCTCTACTTAGTGCTGTTGAAAACATCGCAATACGAACTTTCTAGCAAGCTCTCCACTGTTTCATTCGGTTTGCGCGCCTTGTTTGAAGAAAACGTACGTATACATGTCAAGCAAGCTGCAGTGCCTGATTCGCGCGGCTCGATGGAAACAACATGCATTTCAAGTGAGCGTGTTGTGCTACAGAATAAAAGGAGGCGGTTCCCATGAATAACGTGTTTTAAACAAGCACCAGGTCTATACAGAAAATGTTGCTTCAAAATGTCTTCTATAGATTTCCTGACTCTGTTTTTTTGCGACTACTTACACTTTAGATATTTTAAGCACTGTCACAGGGTAGGGTTATTAACATTCCTATTTTTCTTTGTTTTCTCCATGGAAAAACTATAGGACCATTTCATTCCTGATGATTTTGAGAAACCAAGATTCGAATCGGAAGACCGGTATGCTGTTGTCATGCTTGACGAAATAAATTGTTGTTGTGACTGTTGTGAAATAAATATGTTGCTTGCCTCCACATCTTACTTTGTGACTGCATGCTGTTCTGAAAATGCGAATTTTGCTGACAGCATGAAGCAATTCGGGGACAAATGGTATGGTGTCCCTTATACAGGGAGGCTGTAAAATAGTAATTTTTATTGCAAACCTGCTACAGCATTATTACGAATGCTTGTCAACTGGCACAGCACCTCTATAAACAGCCTCATACATCTTTTCATGCCGTGAGTGCAGTGACAAGAACATCATTTAAAAAATAGAAGTGCTCAATGCTACAATTCCGTTTCAGAAACCTAGTTTTTACCGTGTCTTCGCAACTTTTTTTTCGAAAACGACTTTTTGTGTTAATGATCCGATTCACATAAAGGATATACAATAAAAGGAGCATGCTCGAAAATATAGGAAAACCGCACCACTGTTTAGCACTGGCAATGTCAACACAATACTCCAGAACACAGTAACAGATTGGAATTAAGTGCACTAAAAGGTTGACATTATCAAAGGTACCAAAAAAAAAAAAAGAACATTAGTACACATTCTTTATAGCCGTATGTGGATACCTGCTTGAGTTTCGCGTTAATTAAAAGCTGTTAACCAGTCGTTTACAACGTTACCTTCAGAGAGCTTATTTCACAAATCGACGAGAACATTACAAGCACGCATTCGCAAACACGCCAGTAGCCACAAGATGCGAAGTTTGCTTGCAGAGGCTGCTGGCGTTTTATCACTGATACGTGACAGGCAACTTTATAAATCTACATAAAAATTACTGCGTACACTTCGCTCCGATTATATAGATAAACAAGCGCAGCAGTAAGCTGTTTACAGGCGCGGATCCAGGGGGGATGTCCGGATGTCCTGACCCCCCCCCCCCCCCCCCCCTCAAATTTCTGCATCGCCCCCTCGCTGACAGGTGGATGGCCCTGTCGCAAAAATATATATATATATGGCCGCCAGCATTCTTCAAAAGTATTTTTCGCGAGTACCATTGGTATCCGCCCTGTAGAAGTAAAGCTAGCTCGCTCACAAGCTTAGTTGTATTCCGTAGGAGTGTGGTGTCGCGAAGTTGCCGTAGTTTTTCTCATGAACACCTTGGACCTCCTGGCGCCGGCCGTGCCTTACTCGTCCCGTCGGTGGCGTCAAATGGATGAGGGGACGTCCCTTTTGCCAAGCACGCCGATGTCCGCGCGAGCGCCTTCGCGCCTGATAAACTTAGTTTCCCCTTGGGGTGTCAACGGTTGCCTCACTGGCTGTCATTGGTTCCGCGACCAACCTGCTTAATGAAAGAGATCTCTCGCTGAAGTGTTCATATATAAATAATAACAACTAACAGCTAAACTAAGAACTACGTATAGGCAACTTTTTTTAAAAACTGTAGCAATCATTGTGATCACAGTTACACGTTGACAATACCCAGCACGAGCACAGTACCGTTCGTACGCTACAAGTTTTTCAATGTAACTTCGCAGTTTTATTGTCGTACATTTTAATGCATAGGAGGCTCAAAGCCGCCGGATCGGTTTATCTAAGTGGTCGTTTTCGCGGAGCGCGGCGAAGCCTCGAGCAGCGGCTGCGAAGTGGGGGAGCCTGACGTCAGCGGCCAACGCCAGCGCGCGGGCCTAGGATGGCGTCGCGTGGTTAGAGAAACGGGAGCAGATGCGCGCCTTGTGTAAAAGGATGACGTCGCGTGGGAAACAAAACATGAAGACGCTGGCTCGCGCTCTCGGCTACTACGCCACATCGTTCTTCTTGTAGGTGGCGTCGTGAGTCTTCATACGCGGTGATTCGCATATCGTAAACAACCAGCGTAGTGGTTGCCGCGTTGGAGCTTCAAAGCAAACGAAGGTGTATCAGCCGAAAACAAAGAATCTTCTTAAGGAAATCAAGGTGTCCCAACAGAACTCCAAAGATGGACCCGTGCCTACGCATTTATAACGAACCTGCAAAAGATCATCCCAAATTTTATTTTAAGAAACAATACAGGCTTAGATATACCGGGTGTTCAAAATTAAGTTTTATGGTTTTCTTAAAATTAGACACTGGCAGGCACGTGAAGACCATCTGCGCAAATAAGTTATGTGGCCAGGGGGACACAAAGTGAGATGATAATTATCGCTGTTAGCAGCCGAATTAACTAAAATTGAATAATTAACTTTTTATTGACGTCAGTAAGTGTGTATGTTTGTATTAAAAAGTTAAAGGCAGTCGTGTTTCTACACAGTTTCACTTGGAAGAATTCTTCTAGCATGTCTGTGCTCCGACATATCCAACTCCAAATTTTAATTGTCGTTCGCATGATTACGCATGCAACTTGCAAGAGAGTGAGGATCGGCGCAAAGCTCCTCCCTGATGTGACACCGCTGTTGCGTGCGGCATTTAGTCTGACAACGGGGCGGAGGCATTGGCAAAGATAATAACTGTCCCCCTTCCCCTCACGGCTGGTGAAATGAAAAAAAAAAAAAAAAAAAAAACAATCGAAGAACCCGTAACTGCTGTCGTAACACACGACCGCGCAGCCTGTAAAGATGGCGGCAGCTGCCATGCCGAAATAATGGCGCGAGCGGAGAAGCCGGAGGGCAGTACGCGTGCGTAATGGTGACTAGACGACCGGGCATGGTCCTTGCCTGGGCTACGCAAATAAAGTGACTGCTGATTTTCAAGTATTGTAAGTTTTATTGAAATCAAGAGTAACAACGGCACCATCAACAGCAGAAACCTTTTTAGCTATGCTAACGTATATTTCATACTGCCGCTTTCAGTTTGGTGTTGTGAAGTACAAATCTCATGACAACACTTCACCCATCAAGATGTCAATGCCCTCAAAATGTTCAAAATGCCTCCCTTCCACAGCAACGCAAAGCATAAACCGCTCTCGCGTCGACTCGATTATTCTGCGCAGTACGACAATTGAAATTTGGAGTCGGATATCTCGGAGCACGGACACGCTAGAATAATTATTCCGACTGATACTGTGTAGAAACACGACTGTCTCTAAGTTTTCAATACAAACATACCCACTTACTGCAGTCAACCAAAAATAGTTGTTCAATTTTAGTTAATTGGGCTGCTCACAGCGATAATTATCATCTCACTTTGTGCCCCCCTAGCCACATAACTTATTTGCACAGGTGGTCTTCGCGTGTGCCTAATTTTAAGAAAACCATAAAGCTTGAACACCCTGTATTATCAGGCACAGCCGCCAAGCACATGGCTGTATTGGGTAACGTCCTTTTCCTATAAGCTCGGAGAAACCGATACCTGGCTTCGCTACAGCTCTTCTTCCTCTTTCTGGGGTTTTACGTACCAAAACGAGTTCTGATTATGGGGCAGTGGCGCACCGACGGGGGGGATTAGGGGGTCGTAACCCCCCCCCCCTCCCCCTGAGGCCGAGTTAACCCCCCTTTTGTTTAACCCTTTTTCTTTCCTTGCGCCTTTGAGTACTGCAACTTAGATGTAAGATGCGCAATCGTTTGCACACTCGCAAACTTGCGCAAAAAGAGCATTTTTTGACAATTTACCGTGAAGAAACTCAAATTAGGGCTGTTTATATGGTATTGGCAAACTAAGGCAAACTGTCAACCTCCCCTGGCAGAGATCCTGGGTGCGCTACTGTTATGGGGCACGCCGTAGTGGAAGGCTCCGGATTAATTTTGGCCACCTGGGGTTCTTTAACCTGCACTACAACGCAAGGACACGGGCGTTTTTGCATTTCGCCTCTACCGAAATGCGGCCGCCGCGGCCGGGATTCGATCCTGCGATCTCGTGCTCAACGCCTGAGCTGACTGAGCCACCACGGCGGGCTACAGGTGTTGCTCTAGCCGTATAAAACGCGGGTTTACCGTGAGCAAAAACGGTAAATTTCGGTAAATAAGAAAGGCTACTATCATCATCATCATCATTGACAAAAGCTGACCCCCCCCTCAGAAAAAACCTGGATCCGCCCCTGGCTGTTTACATTTGCTTGCTTTTGTACTTCGAAAGGACGCGAACGAGCACTATGAAGGCAACCTGAACACCCACTGCACATTCCATCGGCTGTCAAGCGGCGTTTTTAGCGCAAGCACAACCTCAAGGCCCAGTTTTCATGTAAAAGACGTTTCAAGCGAATTCATTGGGAGCATACAAGTATGTTTGCAGCAGCTCTGCACATAGCTCGTAGAGCATCGGAACCATCGCCGCACATTTTATACGCTCCGTCGCTTACCGCGCAGTACGTTCAATTCCGTCGATATCTTGATGTAACTTGTGGCATGCACTTGAAGAAAAACACAAAAATAATCCAGTTTCGCGAAACGGGACTCGAAATCTAGGGGGGAAATCCGTCAGTTAAGTCAACGCTACTCAATGCACGCTGGCACCGCTACAGCGCGTCGGCGGTCTGGAAGGAACATGGCCGCCGCCACCCAATGTTGCCGTCATGCCGCGTACCTTTGCGGTACTCTGTTTTTCCAGTGATTCTAAACCTGCGCTGCGACCCCACCCTTCGGCCATAGCCTCCTCGATGCTTCGGCAATGCGGTCCTGTGCACAGTGTTGCCAGGTCCGACGAGGTGGCGTGGCCAAAAGCTAGAGAAGTTGTAGCCCAAATGTAGCCAACCAGAAAAAAAGTGCGAAATATTTCGTAGCCAAATATAGCCATTTTTATTTGCAGTTTTATTTGTGTATACATTTTCACATTCGACTACGGTAATCCTTTTTTGCACAACCCGTCGTAACAAAATGTCCCTGCCACCGTGACATCGGCCCTTGACATCAAAAAGAGCGACATCATGCTTGCACATAACACCTTTTGGTTGGTCGGGCCCGGAAGCTCTTAAGTTCCAGTGAATCGCTGCAGATGGCGAAATCGGTGCTTTTATTTTATGACAAATAGTACTAAGTTATTATTTTTAGTTATCTGCAGTAATATTAACTACTAACTCTGCTTTTTAGCTGTCGTGAACGCAAAATAATGTTCAGCGTCATCGATCTCTCATGTCATCTCTGCCTACGGCGTAGAAGTTCAGCTGTCCAGCGATCTGCGACGGCGACGTGCTCACGGCTTCTTTCTTTATGAGCTAAAACAAGTCTTTCGCGCTACGGTATCTCGCTTTATTTGTCTCATCGTCCTATATTGATTCTCGTTTTTTTTCGTGTTTTTTAATTAGCGTGGCCCGGATTAGCAGGGACACACACTACCTATATAGTGTCAATTTACATCAACCTGGCCGCCATCATAGGTCTCTAGCACGCCAAGAACATGCGGTCAGAAAAGGGACAGGCAACAGATGCCACTCACTGACTGAATCGGTGTAAGCGAAGCTTTAAATATTACTGTGCAAAGCGGCACACCCGGGTAAGAAGCGCGCAGTCGTTTTCGGCGACGAGCACGTCCCGACCTCGCTCGAAATGGTAAAAGCCGCGACGGCACACTCTATATAGAGCAAAGGTAAACAACAAATTGATAACAGTGGTAATGCTGTGAAATCCGGTTACTGTCAAAAAGCAAACAATGTTGATAAAATAAAATAATAAAATAATAAAGTAAAATAAAATATACCATTTTATGAAAAGAAGAGTAATTTATACTTTCGTGTTATCACGTTTAATTACAATTTAGAACTTATTCTATTAGCAGCATGCAACTTGTTGCGCTTAGTTTTGAGTAACCAACTTTACGTACCTTCACCCAGCCAAGTCAATCCGTGTTAGGCCTACGAGCCATGAAATCGAAAATTGAATTCGGAATCAGCGGCGTCTAATGAATCCATCTTCATTACACATGTTAGTTGAGAGAAAGCGACAACCGCAATCACTTCTCCTAGCTTACGAACTTCACGCGTTACCACGAATCGAGGCCAGTTTTGGGCTAGGTTAGAGCTAAGGAAGTTTGAAAAAAAATTATTGGTGAGGTTTTACGTGCCAAAACCACGATATAATTGGAAGGCATGACGCAGTGGGGCACTCCGGATTAATTTTAGCCACCTCGTGTTCTTTAACGTACACCTAAATCTAAGTACACGGGTGTTCCTTGAACGAAATTTGGCCTTGAACGAAATGCGGCCGCCGTAGCCGCGAATCAAACCCGCGTCCTCGAGCCAGCAGCACGACACCTCACGAGCTAAGCAAACACGGTGGGCGAAATTCATGTACGTGGAGCGCTGATGTCATCATGGCAAACATGCATGTTTCGATATTAGCAGAATGAATATCTGCATCCGTGACGTTACGGTCAAACCATCTAGAAGTAAAAGCACCAGGACCCACCTTTGGCTCAGGGTCTTCCTCTCATTCCTTTTTATACGTTCTCACGTACAATTGGCCTACTTCCCCATGTTTGGATTCTCCTCGCTGAGGAGGATCCGATCTTACGTCCAACCTATCGAAGTGAATCTCGAATGTAAGCACGAAGAAAAATTCATCTACCAGGAAAAGGAAAATGGAAGAAGAGCTTAAAACTTTGGGTAACAGCGCAAACAGACGACCACAAAAAGGGAGACACGGACACACAGGCGCTGTTACCCAAAGTTTCAAGATGTACCAACTCGCCCAAAAAGAAGTATTGAGGAAGAAGAGCTTTGCGCCAGAAATGTGGAGTAGGTCGAAAGCAGTGCCCGGCGCGATACTTCACCCGGAAGACATGGCCATGAACACAATTGAGCGTGTCATCCACCCGTGGTTCCCTTCTTTCATGTCGATGCCACGATCGCCCGACGGCCCCGACCCTGTGTTATGGCTCTCCCTTCCTGAGCATAGCCATGTTAGTACAGTGTACTGAGAAAAACCCAATACTCCCAGGTTCATCCCGATGCCCGGGAATCGGGTGCGTAACGGTCAAGCGAGGTGTTATGTTTAAGTTCATCAAAGATCAAAGCCACCGGTTCAGACAACGGCGCAGAGAGGGAAGGGAAGGCGGGGTGGGGTTGGGGAGGGGGGGGGGGGGGTCATTTCGCGCACGTACAGACGCCCAGCCAGCTAAAACATAGCCTTGGAGATTTGCTTCTAGCCGACCAGAGCCACCTCCGGAGCGTGGATTAGGGTGCCACTTATAGCCCAAACAAAGCCAAGTCGCAGATTTTCAGTAGCCCAAATATAGCCACATAGCCAACTCGTCCAAGTCGACGCCAAAAATTTAGGCGACGTTTAGCCAGTGTTGCCAGGTTTGCTACTTGGAGCCAAATTGGGCTACGGGAAATTTTTTCCCGTAGCCCAATTTGGCTCCAAGTAGCAAATCTGGCAACACTGGCTAAACGTCGCCTCCCCTCCCTCCCTCCCGTCCCCCCACGGTCTTTCGCGCGACGGAAAAAGTCGCGTTTGCTTTCTATATATGGTCGTTGTGAAGGAGGAAAGAGACGCTTAATTTTGCAGCCCTTCAGGGAGCACGGCGCAGAACGCGCGTTTGCTCTCCGACTTGCGTATTCCCTCCCCTGCCAGTCATCTTGCACCCCTTCCTCATCAAAGAGCTGTGGGAGGATGCCCTCCGCGACGGGCCTCCCGAGGTCCGCCGGGCCCTAGTTCAACGGGCCCGTGCTGTCGCTGAGATCGTTCTAGGGACCCCGGACTAGGGGTCCCTCCCACATTCTTACTACCTTTTATTTTTGCAATAAAATGTTTACTCTCTCTCTCTCTCCGACTTGCGTTCGCTCCCCGTGAAAGCGCGCGTCCCTCGCGCCCGTTCACTCGCACATACAGCGTCCGGAGCGCGGCGACGATTTCATCGCCGTTGACGTCATACGGAACCTCACGGCGACGGCAGAAATCCGCTTTCGAGTGTCCATATAATTGCTATCGCAATAAAACATCCCTTTTCTCGGTGCCTGATGATGATGCGGCAGTTAAAGGGACCATGAAACGATTTTGACGATTTTGTACAAACGTACTGAGTCGTTAGAGTAGGTCAAGCGCTCCACGTAAAGCGTGTAATTTATTATAAGGTTTAAAAAAAAGTACATCGCTACCGATTGCAGCACGCCAAGCGGCTGAGTTTTGTGCCCAGAAGACGCGATTTGCCCAGAACACGTAATCGATAATTTTTTCAACATTATGGTGAACAAATGTTCGTAATAATTTAGACGTTAGTTAATTTGTTCATATAAAAAGAAAGTAACAGAAAGAGAATGCAGACGGACATGTATCACTACACTAAAAGCACTTCCGGCCCACAGCAAGCGTCGTCTGCTTGTGTTAAAACGTGCTCCGTGTTGACGAGAGCTGCGCAGTCAGTGTTGGTCTTGTTCTTTCTTTTAGCAAGCACCATGGTGTGCCCTTGCCTTGTGGGCTGCAAACGTAGCGATCGGCGACATGTCAAGCTGCGACATCGTGCCCCACTGCACGGCAGCAGACGAGCGGAGTGGCTGCAGCGCATCGGACTGACGGTATCCAAACGGCGCCAGTATCTACGCGTTTGCGGCCGTCACTTCACGTCGAAAGATTGTCACAATATAATTTAGCTTGCCCGGTATTCAGGTAAACGCAAGCGCACGTGTACTGGCCGTTTTACCACGTTTCACGTGATGAACGGAGGGGCAAACGTGAACCAAACGCGCAGCTAACCGGGCGGCCGTTGTAGGGCGCCAGCGGCGCGCCGGCGATGGATGGATGGATGAGGCTGAACCCTTTAAATCGGGCGGTGGCATACGCCACCTAGCCATGACTATTAACCTATTTTGTACTTTGTGGTGGGTGAAATTTCACCCTTGCCTTGATTTTATCCACCAATCAGATAGACGTCAGACTCTGCCCAGGCGGCGCTGCGGAAAAACCCGCCACCAGCGCCCCCATCGCAGCCTTGGCGCAAACTGAGTAGTGCAAAGAGAGCTGTCCGCAAGCGAAGCTGCATAGGCCACAATAGAGCCCCGTCTTTCGGTTTTGTAAAGGCACGGTTTCCTAAAAATCAAGGACCTGGAAAGCTTCTTCCGCCCATCCACGCTTCGGAAAGGGAGCAGAGCGAAGTACGTGTACAATGTAAAAGAAGTTTCAGGTGTTATTTCGGCGCACTGCAACTCGCAAGTACGTACAGCGAGCATCGTACAACGTCGAGTTCGAGGCAAGCACTCCGACGTCCGTTCTCTAGCGCCTAAATGTGTTAAATTTGGGTACGTACATAATGTCAAAGCGATGAAGTACATATATGATTAAGTCAGGTAACTATGTAGCTTACGGTCAGTGGTACAAAGCTCGCTTTATCAGGGGCGGACGGCCCTGGCGACCTTCGCCTTTTCAGTTGCGTTCTCGCTTCAGCTCTCGCTTCCTGGGCGTTCGAGCGTGTTATCGCGCATCTTCGAATGTTTTCTTCACGGTTGTCTTCCGTTTGTATTTACTGCAAATGGAGATACGTGCGTGTCCGCTTTCGCGGGATACAACCGAAGGCAAAACAAACCAGCAGACGCTTAAAACAACACACGCGCACAAATTAATGTAAAGAAACGCGACATTTTTTTTTTTTCTAAACACGTGCGTTACTAATTCGCAATTACTCATCCAGTGCTCCCACAGCAACTTGATTGCTCAGATTACAAAAAAAAAAAAAAAAGAAAAACGCTGTCAAGAGGGCTCAGTGCATTGCGAAACGTGCTCGTTGTATCGAAAAAGCCGAAACTAGAAATAAGCTCGCGATACCACAATTCCCTAGAACATGATTTTGAATTCATAAAGGAACCAAAATGTTTGGTTAAACTGACCTGCCAAATCTCTCCGTTACACTTGCTGAGTAAGTGGAGGCGGACGTGTGTAAACAGGTAGAAACATCGATGGCACATACGCAGGATGGTTCACAACTTTGTTTATTCTGTTGCCAACGAAGAGGCGGCTGCAGATTCCTCAGTTTTCGCTTGGTTTCCATAGTCCCCCGTGAGGGCTACGCAACACAATTACAGCAGAACAACATTATCACACTTTCTCATGTGAGCGGCTGTGTTGTGGAGAATGCGAGTAATTCGCTTACCCAACACGCGAACGGCCCGTATCTAGCGCTCTCTCCTTTCTCCTTCATACGACCGCGATGGAAATCGGTAAAACTGAACGTTGTTATTCAGTCCTTCACGTTCATGGCAATTTACAACGCAACAGTAACGTCGATTGCGGCGTTTCTTCGTAGCGCGCGGAGCTGTCGCGGTTGCCGTCGTGCTCGCCATCGCCATAGAAGGAGTGAGCCAACAAGAACTTTACGGCAGTTCGGCGGCACGTCCGACTAGCGGAGAAATTCATAGCTCTCATTCTGGCTGTTAAATGCGCAAAACATTCGCAATATGAACAAAAATTAAGTTAAATCGTTGTTTCGCACTCGCTAGCTGCTTAGGCAACTTAGCAAGGGAGTCGGCCTTTGCACTACCACGGCCGCCTGGATCGGCGCGCGCGGCGGGGTTGCTACGGCCGTCCCATTCGACGCGCGCCCCATTGAAAACATGTAATTGAGGAAGTTGCCCCGCGCGCCGTGAGGCGGCGCTCTGCTCCCACCCCTCTGCTGACGGCGTTGCGGCTGTGAAGATGCTTGGAGAGATGCGTATTTGACATCGTGCACGTGGTGAAGATAGGTTGAGTGTTGGCCCAAAGTGGACTGACAGTTGCAAGAAACTGCACGAGAATCAAGGCATGTGGTGATAGATTCTTAAGCCGGCTTTACACAGCGAGGGTGTTTCTTTGTAGCATAATACGATAGAGATGCAGCTAACGCATAGGCAGGGTGTTTACGCGACTTTGCGTGGCGCATTGCATGCGCCTTGAGACGTATTCTGGCGAGTGAGTTGCCGCTGTGCCGAAGCGCTTCCCCTGATCACGCTCGTCATTCTTTTCTTGCGCTCGCTGTTCCCTTCAAAAAGAAAAGTATTTCATAATCGTGGTCACTGTATGGCTAAGTTCTCGGGTCGAGCGCTGTGTTCACAGAAGTCTTCATATACAGAAATCACGGTGGTAATAATAATTTTGCAGTACATTTTCTCCAGCCTGATGTACCGGCCGAATTAATTATTCGGGGCCCTTGCATGCGCGTCGCCTTTACAATGTGAAGTTCCCACGATACATCAGTGGTGCTGAAGCGGCTTTTCCATCAAGCCTCGAACTACTATATGTTACTTGGAAGTGTTGCTGCTGAAGGCCCTGTGTAACTAGCATATATGCTTTCATATGCATTTCACATTGTTGTACCACATTGAATTGAGGCAAGTGATTTGTTTTTATAATCTCGCCGGAAATTCTGCGTGTAATTAGTGTATTTTTCAAAAACATGCCGTACTGCTGCGTGCCATGCTGCAAGTCGAGCACCAAGAAAAAGCTTGGTCTAAGTTTTCACGCATTTCCAGTGGAGGAAACTGGAGCAGTGGAGCTTTAATTTGTCCTCACTTAGAGAGCTGCCCTCTTTTTGCTTGCCAGCTAGGCAAACGAAAAGCATGCATAAGCGATTTCTTCATGAATTGCAAGCAAATTTATAAAGCCCCTACACTCAAATATTGGCGCAGTCGTTACGGACACAGCGGCTTACCGCAAAAAACTAATGAGTAAGCCACTGAGCCGAAAAGTTCTCCGCGTTTGAAGGAGTACTGCGAGTGCACAAGCGCTGTGTGTTTGCTATCGTAAATAAATTGTAGGTATTGTGAATGTATTATGCTGGTAATTTTGCCATGAATACAAACATGACATTCAATTATTTACTGATGGATCAGAAAGTTGCTGAAAAATGTCTGTCCGTGGCTGTCGACTCAGGTAAGCAGCTTGATACTTCGTGCAGGAAGACGCGCGATGAGTTCGCTTATTTAACACGATTATTTAACACAATAAACAGCGCATTCGCATGTACAGATGCAAGACTGCCTCGACTTCAGCTCTCCATTTAAAAGCACCGAGTCATATCTCTCGCTTTCCAAGGCGTATTTTGACAGTCAATTGGTCAAGCTGGGGAAAATACAAGTCATAAACAAAAGTTTGCGGGCTGCGGATTCGCGCAAAAAAAAATAATAAATATATAAAATCTTGGTTGCCTCGTCAGTCAGCTGGCATTCCTTCTAGCAGATAGAGCTCGAATGCCTTCTCTCGCGTGCAGGCTTTCCATTGGCATGCTGCGCTTGCGCGCGCGGAAGTAATTTTCCTGCAAAACTTTGGCTTACGAGTGTACGCGTTTCGGGCAGCATCATCCTGACAGAGGCTGGAGTGCAAAAAAAAAAAAAATGCGTCAAGGGACATCGGTGCTTTTGTGTGCCTTTTTGTTCGGCACAACTTCTCGCGGTTTATTATGAAGCGATATTTTCATTATAGCGCGAATTATAGCGCAAATCGTCTCGCGCGCAGCCGTAGCAAGGGAGTTGAGGGGTGGGAGGCGCGCGCCGCGGTGCGGCGAAAGCAGCGGCCACGCCCCTTTCCGCAATTACACCCTCTCCGTCCGAATGGGACGGCCGGAGCAACCCTGCGGCGCGCGTCGATCCAGGCGGCCGTGGCACTACTCAATTATTACCTCTTCGCACCGACAGGTGGCGCTACGCGTCTTGCAAAACTCCAGAGTCTGACGTCTATAACCTCTGTTTGGTTATTTCTACCCGCTTAAAGTCTATTTTGCCTTCATTGTCCCTAAACCCCAATGCTTTGAAAAAATCAGCCCCGTTGCCTTGCACTGTAGGGTTAAGCCCTTTACAGAAAAGTATGAGGTGTTCAGCCATTTCCTCTTCTTCTCCACACGCACAGCACAACGTGGTATACCTTGGTACTTGACTCGGTACATCTTAGTCCGCAATACTCCCATCCTGGCGTCAAACAACAAAGAGCTTCCCCTAGAATTATCGTAGATATTTTCTTTGGCAATTTCTTGCTTGAAAGTTCGGTATGTTCCCAGTGCTGATTTCGTCTGCATCCCTGTTTTCCACAGACCCCTCTCTGTTTCCTTAACCTTTTTCTTAACCGCTGTTTCCTGGTTTGCACCCCTCCTGCAGTCCAAATATTTGATTGACAGTTTTCTGGTCAGCTTCCTCCATTTTATATCAACATTCCTCATGTACAAATAACTGAAAACTCTCCTTGCCCACCGCTTTTCTGCCATTTCTCTCAATCGCTCTTCAAATTCTATCTTGCTGCTGGCTTCCCTGCCCTCGAATGACGTCCATCCCATGTCACCCTGTACCCCCCGATTTGGTGTATTTCCGTGTGCTCCCAGAGCCAGTCTACCTACCCCTCGCTGCTTAACTTCCAACCTTGCTCGAACCTCTAATCTCAAGCACAGGACCGCATTGCCGAAAGTCACTAGGGACCATCACCCCTTTCCAAATCCCTCTCACCACTTCGTACCTATTGTAATTCCACAGTTGCCCTATTTTTCATCACAGCTGCATTTCTGCTACCTTTAGCCGTCACATATTTTTCATGTTCCGTTAGGTACTCAGCCCCATTGTTTATCCACACTCCAAGATATTTGTACTTATCCACCACCTCCAGCGTAACCTCCTGTATCCTATGCTCGCTGCCCTGATTATCATTAAAAGTCATGACTGCCGATTTTTCTTTACTAAACTTCAAACCTAAGCTATCTCCCTCTTTACCACAGATTTCCATTAATCTCTGCAAGTCTTTCTTGCTGTCAGCCATAAGTACAATGTCATCCGCATACATCAGTCCTGGTAATGACTGTTTAATCCATTCTCCTTGCTTGAAATAGGAAAGGTTGAAGCCAAGTCCGCTCCTATCTAATTTTCTCTCTAATCCTTGTAAATACAGCATGAACAACAGAGGTGACAGAGGGCACCCCTGCCTAAGCCCCTCCTGTATCTCATAGGCCCAGATACCTTGTTTTCCCATTTTATAAGCACCTTGTTACTTTTATAGATATCTTTTAAAAGATTTCTTACTCCATCTTCCACATCTAGACTGCCCAGTATGTCCCACAAATCCTTTTGAATTACACTGTCATAGGCTCCCTTGATATCCAGAAATGCAAGCCATAGGGGCCTGTGTTCCTTTTCTGCTATTTCAATACACTGTGTCAATGAGAACAGATTATCTTCTAACCTTCTTTGTTTTCGGAACCCATTTTGTAGTTCCCCCAGCACCTCCTCGCTCTCCACCCACGCCTGCAGTCTGTCCTTTATAATCTGCATCACCACCCTGTAAACCACTGACGTCACTGTTATGGGACGGTAGTTGTTTATGTCGGCTTTGTCCCCCTTTCCCTTATATATCATGCTCATCCTGCTCAGTCTCCACCCGTCAGGGGCTTTACCGTCCATTATCATTTTGCTCACTGCCTCTCTTAATGCTTTCTTAGATTTTGGGCCCAATGTCTTTATCAACATAATTGGGATGCCATCAGGACCTGTCGACGTGCTACTAGGAACCCTCTTCTCTGCCCTTTCCCACTCGCTTTGTGCCAGTGGAGCCACTGCACTGACTAGTCCATCCTCACCTGATTGAGCACATGCTATGTTTCGTTCTTTAAATTTTTCTGTCATCATTGTTCTTATATGTTCCATTGCCTCATCTCCCTCTAGTCGAACACCTTGAGCTGTAACTATAAACCTCTGCTCTAGGCTAGTCTTATTACTCAAGGAGTTGAGATGTTTCCAAAATTTCTTCGCTGCTTTTCTATCCTTTTTGTTTACTTCTGACAACCATTGGCTCCCCTTTCTTCTGATCTTCTCATTGATCAAATTGGATGCTTCCCTTCTACAGTTTAAGAAGTTGTTCCATTTTCTGCCTACATCAGCTTCTGGTTCACCCCTGATGATGATGATGTATGGTGTTTACTGGTGTTTCTCTATGGCCTTCTTAACCTCCTCATCCCACCAGCTCTTGGGTTTACGTCTTCTGTTCCCTTTTGTCCTGACTCGTACCTTAGTAAGCTCTAGCTCAAATAGTCCTGTTAAATTTGCATATGTCCATTCTGTTTTTGTATCCTCTGAAATTACTTCCTCAATTTGCTGGGTTGCTATTTCAAGCTGCTTTTCCGAGTAAAATATCCCACCTGAACCAGTTCATCTTGCCTCCTACCTACTTTCATTTCCCTTCTAAAACTCACCTTAATACGTTTGTGATCACTACCTAGACTTCTGGAGCCATATTCATCTATGCTCATTACATTTAGCCTATCGTGCATCCTATGTGACATTAGTGCATAATCTATCGTCGACTGCAGGCTCCCTACCTCCCATGTTATGTGCCCTTCACACTTCTCAGTACTGTTGCATACAACTAAGTCATGCATTTCACACATATCCAGCATCATGTTGCCTGTTGAGTCTGTGTACCCGTCCATGTCTTCTAGGTGTGCGTTCATATCTCCTAGTATAATAATCTCGCACCCTTCTCCTAGCTCATTAATGTCACTTGATATGCATTCCAGCATTTTTTTGTTTTCCTTTTTGGCATTTGCTCCTGTCCACAGGTATACAAAGCCAAGGAGTGTCTGCTCTCCTGCAACTTTCCCTTTTAGCCATAAATGCTCCTTGCATTCCTGTTTGACCCTTTGCCAGTTCATACTTTTATGAATGAATGCACCAATTCCACCCCCTTTTCTGCTGCCCTCTGTTCTATTGCAATATTCCCATGCATAGTCAGGATTACAGGGAGGTTGCTCCATGTCCCTAAGATGTGTCTCCACAAACCCGTATACCATCAGCTTTTCTTGCCTTAGTTGCTCGTCTGTCTCCTCCCACTTCAGCCTATTCCTGCCACCTTGCATGTTAATGTAACCTATGTCAGAATGACCTTGCCCCTGGTGCTTACGTCTATTTCTTCTACCGATTCTATGTTTCTTGAATCTTGGAGCCTCTCTGGGTCAGTCTTCGTCTACACTGGTGGTCTTAGGGCTCTGGGTCCCCCCAAAAAAGCCGTAGCTTGGCGCCCTATCCTACTACCTACGCTCCCGCCCGTGGCACCACTGTAGTGAATGCCATCCTGTGCAAAAGGTTGGGAGCCAGACTCGTACACTTCCCGGTTTACCTCCATTATACCGTACCCAAGTGGTCTGCTCAGACCCCTAATGACCCGGTTAGCCTCAAGCACCCTCCATTCCATCGCGCTAGCCTGGCCCCGGACATGTGGGATTGTGCATATGGTCACATGCACTTTCGCAGAGGTTTCTCTGAGTTTTTGCAACCCAACCTCTAACTGTCCGTTTAGGTTCTGGCTCCTTCCCTTCAGCACATCGTTGAGACCAGCATGGATAACGACCAGATGTTCATGCTCGAGGTTGTCCGATACCACCTTCTGAGCTTTTGCCATTGCGTCAACCATGCACTTCCCTGACTGGGCCTCCACCCTCACCCGCCCGTCTGCCTTCACTGTTGTAAGGACGCCCTCCTTAACCCTAGCTACGTTGGAGTCCCCTACCACTAGGACCCTTCGCTCTACACGTTTGCCTCCCGCCTGCGATTGTCGTCCTCCAGTTCGCGCTAGCTGGTTCTCCACCCGCCCTGCGCCACTGACACGTGACGATGTGCTCCCTGCCGTTCGTCCCTTCCCACCCGAAGCCTGCCGCACTACCTCGCTGTAGAGTTGTGGAACCGCCGTGTTGCCGCCGGCTCTCGCCTGCTGTTCAACGGCCCCTAGGCGTCCCTCCCTGCTCTCATGGCATGCCTCTGCCTGAGTCTCCGCGCTGTCCCCGCCGCCCGCCTGAGCTGACCCGGGATTACGCGCCGCCTGTGCCATAATAACGCCTCCACCCGCTCTTCCAGCACGGCCCGCTTTTCCCGTTCTTCTTGTAGCTCGCCAGCTATTCGCTTTACCAGGACGGCCTCGGCCCCATCCCTGTGAAGCAACTCGCCGATCCGAGTTTCGAGCTCAATTCGCCGCTCTCGCTCCACCTTCAGCTCCCCTTTGAGCTCTTCCACACTGGCTGCCCATTCCCCTTCCATCTGCCGCACAGCTCCCTTAAATCCTTCACACGACCCGCACGCGAAGCTAGCCTCCTCAGCGTCGGCTAAACTGGCGAAGTGCGTCTCATCCAAATAACACCAACGTTTGCACTCCTCGCACTGCACCAGCTTGTCATCACCCCTGTCCTTCCTAGCCTGCCGCGCCATTGTCCACCCGTCCACCTAACGAGAAAGCCCAATAAAATACCTGAACAAGGCCCCACGGGTT
>NC_051157.2:14975919-15035918 GCF_013339745.2 Dermacentor silvarum
TCAACACACAATTATAAACATGTCAAGCAGTTAAAAAAAGTGTACAATACTGCAATGCTAGTGCAATGATGATACCAACGGGTCAGTCAATTATGAGCTTAAATATTAAATTTCATCAAACAGTTGTTAGTGCCAGATTACAAATGACAGTGAAGAACAGTACTGAACACAATCCAATAATGGAATCAGTATCGACAAATATAAGAGTGCAAAATAAAATCAGCGACAACATAATGTCATAAAAGGCTTATGCATTACAGCAGCTACAACACACAGCTTACAAATACAGAGCAGCCACTAAGGTATAATTTATGATTATAAAAATACACAAAATTAAAAAAATATATATACATTCAAGTCATTCTGACACCTCGAAGCAATTCTTCTGTTGATGCCAGATTTCACGGGTACCTGTTTCTAAAGGTAACACTGCGAACAGTTCACCTGACACCAGTTTCACATATGAAAAAGTATAAATCACACTCAACAACTACACCGTAATGTGACAACACATAACAACACACAGAAATATTGGAAACATTAGCTTCCAGCATTTGCGCTCATCTTGTGCAATAAGTGTAACGCGGTAGCAATCTCCAAGCTCACAAAAAGCACGAACTGTAAGTTAGCAAGGCATGTATATGGTTGCCCGATAAAAAATAGCTTAAAAAATACTATGTTGTAAATCAGTAACTTCAAAACAATGTTATAGCGGTCCACTCAACAAAACAAATAGAAGCAATTTCATATTCGGGACATGGCAGTTGAGCAGTCAGCGTCATGTGAAGACCATATGTCCCCTCCAGCCTCACAGACTTAATAGCATACAAAATCAGTCAAATTACAGTCAACTCTCGTTAACTCAAACTCCTACAAACCACAGGTACAGTTAAACCTGCTTATAATGAACCTTCATATAACGAATTCCTGGATATAACGAAATTTTTCTATTCCCTGACATTACTCGATAGAAGCACATGTATTTGAAACCTCTACGTAACGAAGTGGCAGCGGGAGACCCCCTCAAAATAATGAATTTTTCCAGCCGACAACCTAGAGATTTCGCCCCAAATTTTGTCATTTTTGCGCGAGCAGCAACCGGAAGCACCTTCTCCACCGCGACGGAATGCGAAGTGGCGCTGTCGCGCTTGGCGCGCTCGAATTCACAGCGACTGGGAGGCGAGAGCGAGCGCACGTGTGCGTGCGTGCGCGAGGCGGGCTTGCGTCCCTCAACCCGGCGATCTTGCCGCCGCGGGCGTCACCTTTCCCCCTCCGTTCATTCAAACCTGATCCCGCCGCTTGCTGCAGCTGGCCTAGCCTGCCAAGCCAGCACTCTGCTTTTCAAGTTGATGTTGCCGAAGAAAAAAAAAAAGTTTTTTTTTTTTCAACGTGCTGGCAGCGCCACTCTTTGGTTACCTGCGCAAGTCTCTGCACTTCACTTCACTAACCGGACACTAGGTGACACTATACGACGCTACGACGCCATCAGTGTCTCTCGCTCTTCAGTTTCTGACGCCTCCCGCTTGTGCGAAACGACACGCGTCCATGCATCCAGTACCTGGTGTGACATTCCAAGGATGAGTGATTATAAAGCATGAGGTGCGCGGTACTGTAAAGGATTTTTTGTCTCTCTTTTGGTCACGGAAAACGGGTGCATGTTACAATCGAGGGCGCGTTAAAATCGAGTAAATACGGTAAGCGTTTCTTTGTCGAATTTTCGTGCCGAACCTGCATATAACAAAATCCTCTTTATAACGAAGTTTTGCGGGGATTTATCAATTTCAGTATATCCAGCTTTAACTGTATTTGTTTGAATTAGGACACATTGAACAAATTAGGCCTCAGTACCAAATTTTAATTTATGTAAACAGATACATGCACAAAGTGCAAGACTGACTGACGACACCGCGAGGTTCCACAGTGTAGAAATAAAGTCTTTGTGCAACAAATTCAGGATATCAGAGCAGTAAACATGTGACCAGACTTGTGGTACCAATTTGCAGTGGTGCCCATCATGATACACAGCAGCCTGAAAATGCGGGACCATTTTAATGACTGCCAATTTATAAGTGCCCTCTCAAGAGCTGCTTATGGTGTCGTTGCTCTGAAATGGGAATCCAAACGTTTTTAATTGAAGTGACCCTGCAATATTATTTAACAAATTTCCAAAATGCTTCGCACATTGGGGGGAAGTGCTTCAGGAACCTACTCTGTCAGGGATTTTTTAGACAGCTTCTTTTTTTATAATACCAATGCTTTGTTTCACTTCTCCCAGAACTGCCACCTTTTTTGATGCACTGTAACATGGTCGTAAGTAAACTTTTTATACTTCGTTTCTTTCATGCAACAGCAAATAAACCACCTGTGTTGTGCCAGGCCACACATACTTGCATTTCTTGCCCTCCATGAGGCACCAACTCTGGAACACAGGTGCTTATATTTCGGTGCTCTTTTATGTACATCTTTAATACTTGCCTTTTCAGCTACTTTACTCTTAAAAGATAGCTCTTGCTCTTAGTTGGCTGGTGCTCACTGGTTGCGACAACTAAAGTGTGAAGCCAACAGTCAGCTTTAATGAAGAAATGCAGTCATTAGCCTTTAGACGATGCCTTCATGTCATAGGTCTAAAGGTAGGGTAGTGGGGGAAACAGGAAAGCACAAATTATCTTGTGAGTGATATTACAGGTTTTCCTGCTGTGCTTCACTGAGTAACACTTAGTCAAGGTCATCATGAGAGCATTATTTGATGATTTTGCAAGGGTTTACTTGCCCTGTTCAAGATGCCATTGCAGGGAACTTTTACCTAAAATTCTCGTTCGAACTTTGTGGCTTCAAAATGCTTTCAAATCACAGTGTTCGAATTAACTACATAATTAAACAGGGTTTGAATCATCGCGAGTTGACTGTACTTGATAAGTCTAATCTCACTTTGGCACATGGGCAGAACACGTCTCACCGCTTCCAGTACAAACCTGCCATTTTTCACATCTTCAACAGTCAGGACTAATATTCATGGACTGCAAGTGAGCAGAGAAACAAGATGTCTTGACTCTTCCAAGGACAGGTTGCCATAATCTCAAGATATGGTTCCAAATGCATAAGTAATCATGCCAGCTAAATCCTTCATACAATCACTCATTGTCTAAACAGTACACTGCTAGCTATCCAAGCAACGTACCATCGCAGAATTTACTTTTAGGAAACAGTGTTCTGTTGGTCTGGCACCTTAAATGCTTCCTGCAGTACAAGCTACATACATCTGTACATTTTAATGTCCCATGACAATTCTGGAACAAATCAGGCCATCAGACTGCCACAGAAGCAAGAGTCGGGCTCACTACATTCCACAGCTCAGTCAATTTGGCTCTGAAGGTCTCCACAAAAATTTCAGTGCTCACTCTCACATGCTGCACAGCATTAGCAGCCTTGTAGAATGCAGCCATTCTCTATAAACGGCCTGATGGCCAGGAATGTGTGAACAGCAGCTCAAAAGGAACAGCAGCAAACGCCATCAGTGACACTTGCAAAGGAAGTGAACTCGATCCGCCCAGCTGTGCCAACTTAAGGATAGTAGAATAAACACGTACCCTCAATGATGCACCCATTTCATGTTTGGCTGCAAGGTACTCGGTTGTCAAGTTGTGCCAGCTTGTAATCAATAGGCCAGGCTTCAATCCGACCATCATCATACACAGGCAGTCATGGAGAAGCAACTTGAAGCAGCAATTGGCTGCAAGCGGGTTCTGGTCAATCTAGGAGCACATGTCTGCGTTCTCTTCATCTTGACCGAGCAGATGCCCTTGCTTAGTCTTTTCAGCTTTGTCTCTCAGACTGCTGAACAGTATGGTGAAGGTCGAGCCACGGATGGATGACTTGAATTGTGCACCAGTCATGGCAGGCACGTCATCCAGGCCACAGTGGAGTGACAGGTCATCGTAGTTGGAACTGCGAGAGTTGCCCTGCCGCTGAAGTTCCGAAAGGTACTGCTGAGTTTCAAGGGTGGCCCGTGTTGGTTTCTTAAACCTAAGGAGAAACCGCACGAGTAACAACCTGTTATGAGTACACGGCACTCTTCCCAGCTCAGTCAATTAGCCCACATTTATGTAGACTATCCTGGCTGAAATTCATAATGAGGTGCTCACAGTTCTTGATTTTTCAATTTGCCTTGCAATTTACCCATTGGTATCAGAGCTTTCTACCTCTGCAGTCATCCACAATGACACTGTCTTAGCCCATTGATATTGCCAGTAAAGCCAAAAACGACTGCACCAAGCTATTAGTTCGGTGAAGTTACATTCGGTAAAAAAAGGTGCGATGCACTAGATAAACAAAAGTGACTTTCTGGCAAGACAAAGCTTCAAAAAAGATTCAGTTTAATAAAGAGCCGCACCTTAAAACACTGACTAGAAAAAAATGAAAATACAGTCAACATCCGATTTTTCGGACTCCCTAGGGGCCGCCAAAATGTAATGTCCGAAAAAACGAATGCATGCCTTTTACTGCTCCCAAGGGCTCGAATTGCCAAAGCACGTCCAGAATAGCTATGAAGGCCTGCCAGTACACTTATTATGTGTACCGTAGCTCGTACTGTGCTAGGAAGCGGCGGGTGCACCTGGTATAAGGAATACATACCGTGTCCCGTGACAATTGTCCCTTCCCACTCTTGATATGCTTCACCACAATACTTCGGCAATGC
This sequence comes from Dermacentor silvarum, assembly GCF_013339745.2. Taxonomy (NCBI): domain Eukaryota; kingdom Metazoa; phylum Arthropoda; class Arachnida; order Ixodida; family Ixodidae; genus Dermacentor; species Dermacentor silvarum. Next base: position 14,980,616 of record NC_051157.2, read on the forward strand.
TTCACTGCGTAACACTGCTGTATTGAGGCGAAGTTCATTTTCGAGAACTGGCATTATGCGGCGCGTCCTGCTTTCAGAGTTTCCAAGACACTGGCTAGGATTACAAATGCGGAGTGGGCGCCATTACTAACAGCGCCAAATTGTTTCAATTAAAAACACGGCACCGAACAAAAAGAAGCTTGGTAGTGATGTCCAAGTAGCTAGACCTAGCGTTGCCACAGTGGTGGCTATGGCTGCCAGCAGATCTGCGTGCGAAAGCACCGGTTCGAGGAGGCAAGATAACCAAAATGGCGATGGTGGTGGCTTCGATCAATGCCGTTTCGGACCTGCGGTCATGGCAAAAAGTCCAGAAAATCGGACAACAAAGGTTTTTTGCGTCCAAAATTTCAGACGTTTTTATATATTGACTTTATGGGGTACGTGGCGGTGCTGCGAAGGCGTCCGAATTATCGGGCATGTCCGAAAAATTGGATGTCCGGAAAATCGGGCATTGACTGTAAATTGTTCATGATCAGAAAAAAAAAAAAGAACAATTACAAGCCCAACCAGAACCTGGGCACACTTTTGTGAAAACCATGCTTTCAGTTGTGAAGACAAAAGTTTTATGTACTTCAATAAACATTCATACTTCAATAGACATGTTGAAACACTACTCTGTCATCACTTTTGCCATTGGTGTCCCTTAAGCTAGACTGAATTCTGATACTTCTCACATGCACAGCACATATGCAATGGTTTATTTTAAAAATGACCATGGCAAGGAAAGCCAAGCAATGCCAGCATTAACTTACAGCTTGAGCATGAGTGAAAATGAGACTACAGAGACACTTGACATGGCCATGGCTGCAGCCCCCATCCAAGGCTTTAGGACGACACCATAGGGCATGAAAACACCTGCACAGCAAGTCACACATATGATCTTCAACAATATTGGCACAACTAGTGCCAAACACACTTGCCAGATGCATCTTATCTTTACTATATATATATATATATATATAGTAAGATAAGATGAGATAAGATAGATTCTTTTTCTAGTACAATATTGGCACGGCAGCATGGACAGCACACATTTTTTCTTGTAAGGTTACTGGTGGTGGAAACCACTTGTGCTTACATTTTCATGCAGATTTGCTCTGTGAAGGGCATAGATATCAGAAGTCATACAGTATTCACACAAAGTGCTGTGCAAAGTAAAGAACATATAGTGCTATGAGAAAAATGTAATTCCCTATCTTTCTGCATAATAACTGGTTACTATAGGTATTGACACATTCATAGAGACTACTCACCTAGGTAAGCAAATTTCACATAAGCAAGAACTGGCAAGGCAAACACAATGAATAACTGATAGAGTAGTTGAGTTTTGTTAATTGGTAGATAACTTCAAACACCTGTTATTTCTGCCATGTTCAAAAGACTCAAGTACGCCCACATTTTCCTTAATTCAAACTGATGGAGGATTGTGAACTATTTTGTGGCCTTGCCACGGTCAAATTAATGGAAGTCAACTGTGTTGATACAAGCACAGGACAATGACACTCTGCCTGTGTATGTACTTGACATTAGGAAAGTAGTTCTTTTTTGTTGCCAACTCAAAGCGATAAGCTAAAACTACCACAAAAACATGAGAGAGACTTAGAAAGGTACTTACCAGCTGCCAGCGGAATTCCAACAAGGTTGTAGACAGTGGCAAAGAAAAAATTGAGCCGTATCTTTCTCACAGTGGCCTTAGAGAGGGCTATGGCACCGACAACATCAAGGAGGTCATTCTGAAACAGGATGATGACATATCAAACCTGTGAAACCTGAATCACAACTTAAATGATATATAGTGAAATCTCGATATAATGAACTTCAGGGGACCACGGTAAATTGTTCAGTATTCTGAACGGTCATTCTAGTGAAAGCCCCGAAATTAACCATTACTGCATATCAACCCATCAGTTCATAAGTTATCACCACATGAGCTATCCACAAAAATGTCGCTATTGGCTCTCGGCCTGCGCTGTTGCTATTTTCCATAGATTCTGCAGCCACACACCACCGAAGCATCACATCATAAGAGTGACGCGCAAGACAGACGCTGACGACTGAGAAAACTACCAACAAAAAGGAAGCTCCATGTCGCCTCCAAAGCGCAATGTTTCTTGTTGTTTGTTTTTCACATTCCTTGCCGTGGACACTGCAATTGTCTCGCTCGAGGCGGACACCTGAACTATTCCAAAGCGAAAGTACGCGTAAACGACGCTGTCCTGCAAAGTGCGACCGTGTGGCATCCCCAGCAAGAGCGGAGGTTACATTTCTCCGCGCGCGTAGCTAGTACGGCCGCAGAAAGAAGTGCAAAAGAAAGGGGAAAGAGGCATGCACAGAAAGAAGGGTGAAAGAAGAAAGAGACACACCTCCTTAGCTAGGCGACACTTGTCTGGGCAGAGCATGTGCTCACAAAACCTGATGCGTCGACGCCTCCGCAATAGAAAGGAAGTTTTTGCACGCATTCTTTTTTTTTCTCGGGCGCTATCTCAGATTTTCCGAATTCATGTGCCGCGGCGTCTGCTTTCAGCGCCTTGTCTGCTAGCCTACTGCTTTGGCTGCCATGAAGGATACACAGAAATCTAAGAATCCCCAGATCATAGTACTGATGCATTGTCAACATGACACGGAAACTGAATAATGATTATGAAGTTCATAGTACTGAAATATTTTTACATTGAAACTATAAGAAGTGAACAGGGGATCTCTGAAAATTTCGTTAATGTGGTGTTCGTAGTAACAAAATTTTACTGTACTGAATGCAACAAAGTGAACCAAGGATGCATCATTATAACTAAGGGTTACATATCTTGTAAGCAACGTGTAATTAAGCTATTATAGTGGCTGCCTCATTCAAGTTTAACGTCTCATTAAACAATTTAAAATACTCTGCAGATATAAATGTGCACATTTACAAATAGCTTTACATCATTCCCCCTATGCATCTATCTAGCAAGCACATGCTGCTAAATAATGTCTAAGAGCATGCAAGACATTAGAACATGGTCACTACTCACACGAACAAGAACAACGTCAGCAGCCTCAACAGCAACGTCGGTACCATTAGCGATAGCGATGCCAATGTCAGCCTGAGCTAGGGCTGGAGAGTCATTAATGCCATCTCCCACCATGGCAACACGCCGCCCCTGCTCTTGAAGCCTTCGGATCATCATCACCTTGTGCGACGGAAGCACTTCTGCATAGACATGTTTGATGCCAACCTGCAAATGATTCAAGGCATCAACATAGTTGCACAAACGATATCCAAAGCAAAGCATCTTGTTGTAATGCAGTATGATTCACAACGTTATTAGATAGAACAAAGTGAAACTCAAGTTAACCTCGCCATGCATTATCATAAAAATTCTATATTGAATCTAAAAATTTCAAGGCACAACGAGGTGTCGGGCAGTACTGAAAAAATTTGTCATTCATGCAGATCTAGAGTTTGTACTTTTTAACTGTGTCAGAGAAGTACAGCAATGTGGCACCAATTATCGGCAGAAGCATGCACACCCGGCTATATTACACATGCAGACGAAGGCTAAAATACAAAAAGTGTGATGAAAAATGATAAAATTTGTTTGAATACTGGAGGTGTTGACTGTGTATTAAGAAAATTGCAGACTGCTCGGAACGAATGCTGTGAACAGGCGCTGTTCTCTGTAGTCACAGCAAGAATAATCTGTGCCATAAAAAACAAAGTTCACAGAACGATGGCTGAAATTTCAGTTGCCATTATTGCATTGCTTCTATAAGAGTGTGGCACTGCTGCTGATAGGTCTATATAAACAAGCTGATCTAAAAAAAAAAATCAGCCTCCAAACAATCAGTGGGTGACTGTATTTGTTTTCTTTTGAAATAAGTTTTACCCTACTGCAAAACAATAAAATAATGGTGTCATTACACCAATCATAAAAAGCTCTAAAAATCAGGCATTTTATGATAAAACTGGAAAGGTTGGCAGGTATGCACACGGCTATTTATGAGTGACGAAATGAGACACCTAAAAGGAAATATTTTCATGTGTACATTAGTATATTGCTTTTTGCTGGTGACTGTTTTTTTGCAAGATTATCACTGTTAGCATGTGCCGCTGGGCGCAAGGTACAGTAGGTGCCCATTATATTAAAAAAGTTTTGGATGTTGTGGATTTTACAGCGAAAGGGTCTTCTTTAATCAGACTGTGCCTGTCATGCAAATGCTGTTGTGCATTCAGATGTCATATTGTAGTGATGGTGAAAACTCAAGCAAGCAACACTCAACTAACAATTATTGCAGCGAGCACGGTTGTCGGTCATCGAATCTGAGCTCACGGGTCAAGTGTATTGCTATTTGTGTTTACCGCATACTATAGAATAATCTCTCGTGCTCGCCTACATTCCAAGAATGTACAATGGTATTCATGTTGCGGGCGTAATCTGATTAGTCAAGACCCTCTTGTTATTAAAATGCACAATAATGTTAAAGAATTTTCAAAAACAGTCTTGCGCTGAACAATACTTGATAGCAGTGATATTATGGTGAGAAACTGTCACCCGAAAAAAAAAAAAAAAGCAAAATAATGCACACTTGACAATACACAATAGCCAGTCAATAACTTCCTGTTCTTCATGCCCTTCCTTACTTTTTGCTATCCAAATTCCTACCTAAACCTTTGCTCATGTGCTGTGCTGTCATGAACCTCCTTACCTTAGGGGGAGGACAACCTATTTGTGAGGTACAAGCAAGGCCAGTGATAGAACAGATGAACTTTGCTTTCACTGCTGCTTCTTAGGTAAGGCCCACAGACAATACTATTAGTACATACTCAGAAAGACAACCAGGTGTTTTTTTTTTTTTTTTTACCATGAGGTGAGCTTAATTCCGTTTATAATGCCTTTCCATACAACCCCTCACTACTGCACGTGGGTACCCAGGCACTGCAAGCTGTCTTCATAATCTTAACACCTCATGATCCCGGCTGTTTGTGCAGGTGGTTTGTTATTATGGTTGATGAATCACTTCATGACTCTGCGATCCGTAAGAAAACCATCTTTCTGAGTGCAGAAGGACGGAGCAGAACTACAAGAACGCAACCAAAAATGATCAAAGAAACTGGAATGCTGCACATACCTGACGAGCTATCGAAGCAGCGGTGCGCTTGTTGTCTCCTGTTAGGAGAATGACTTCGTGGCCCATTTTTTTTAATGTGTAAACTGTCAAGTTTGCTTCAGGCTTGACAGTGTCAGCAACTGCCAGCACGCAGACTAGCACTCCTGTCAAACGGAACATCGGACAGAGAAGTTCATTGTATACATTTTGCTGCCTCTAGTACTAAGCAGTTTAGCAATGCCATGAGGCGTTTTGTTTCTTTGATACTAAGCAGAATTTGTGAACCTCTCCTGGGTCAATAATGTGCATTTTCGTGCATCTGAGTTAGCAAACTGAGGAAAAGAAGAGGCAATGATGGTAACAGTGAAAGAGGAAAAGCAGCTATGCATGTTGGAAAAGATGGTGAAAGTGGCAAGCATGTGTTCAAGAAGGGGCGGAGATATGATAAAAACAGAGCCAATGTAAAAATAAAAGTGGAGAACAGAGGTAAGAGACAAAGTGGAGAAAGCGTGTAGAAGAGTGTGAAGTACAGGAGCAACAGCACATCAATGATGTCAAGGCAACCAGCGTCAGCAAAAACCACATACGCTTACAAAATTCGGAATAGATGGCAATAGGCACATCATTGTAGCATGCATTTTGCATGATCGCCACAACCCAAAGATTACGACTGTGCATAGTGCAGCTCACATTTGCACTCCTTAAGGCACATCAACTGTTATTGGTGTAACAAAATTCAGTGTGCACAAGATAGAATGACTGATAAGGTATGCAGTCAAGAAACTAATTACCATCAATGGCACAGAGCACCGCTGTCTCGCCCTTCTCTTCGTGCTGCTCCATGAGGTGGCTCACTTCAATGTCAACCACAATGCCATTGCGATGCATCCATTCTCGGTTTCCAATTAGAACCACACTGCTGCCATCACGGGGGGCCAAGTTTTCTGCAGAAGCCGAGCCCATTAGGTTCACTTGCATTTATGACTCCCCAATCACAGGCCTGAGCAGTATAATATCAGGACTATACTATCCTGCCATGAGCCACATGAACAAACAAGATTCAGTGCTGAAATGTCACCTCAGGTATTGGTGAGAAGGATAAAACCTCAATTTTAGTGGGTGAAGTAAACGAAATACATCAAATGCATTGACCCTGCATAAAAATGATACCAAGCAGAAAGAATATACACACTCCAACAGGTTCAGTTATGTTGTGACACTTCAGAACATTTCTACAGTACATTACCGAAATATTTTATTAAGATATTACCAGCCTGAAGAAAATGCAGTTCACTTGATGCAGCAAACATTAATAAACTTTCACTGTATTCTTTGAAGTTAGAAACAGCACAACTCATCCTGGCCCGTTCCATTTCAATGGCTTCATACATATTGTGCCCATAATATTGAATCACAAGAACCCCTCCATAAAATGCACAATGCTAAAGATGCACAGTGGGCTTTTCACACTTCTTTTGAGCCCACAGCAGCTCTGCTGTATCCATTGCACAATGCCTTTAATTTTGCCAATGCTGTATGCTGTGAAAGGTGAAAGTGCACCACTTTTGCCCAAGGACTGTACTCAAATGACAAGATTTTACATTACAAGGCCACAGCTTGGCAGACCTACCAACCTTCAAAATGTGCAAAAATCCAGCGGATGCGACCGAGGAGTTAGATGGGATAGTACACATTTTGCAAGGCTTGACTTGAGCACATGCCTTATGGGCTACGTACACACAATATGAACGATGATTTACCTTTAGCCACAGCATATAAGCAGCAGAAAACTTGAAACAGCAGAGCCTGACAAGCAACACATTGTTATCATGACTTTTTCAGTAACGTTGTTGCCAATTTCACTTGCTTTAGGAATGTGTCTGTATAAACTTGCTCAAAGCAAGTACCCCTCTGGCGTCCTTTCACAATCAGAAGACTTAGAATGCTATTGTCAGAAATCGACAAGAGAATCTTTTTCATGAACCAAGTTTATTTTTTGTAACACTTGAAGCAACATTTGTAAAATAAAAAAATTCAAGAGAGCTGGCAGGTATAGCATGGCCATGACGAATGCTGTAGTGAGCGGCTGTGGATGAATTTTTGGACACCGTAACTGTGCTAGTGAGTGAAAGGCCTGAAATAGTGACACACCTTGAGTGTTTTGCACATCTACCAAGAGGTTTTGGGGCGGACTGAGCAAGGTGTCCCCCCGGATGTGAGCTGGCAGTATCCACCGGTCAATCATCACATCTCCTGAAGAAGCCACATAGCTGCTACGAGGGTGCTTGGTGTTAGTGACAAGGTGCTCCAAATCCTCAATGTTGCGCAGCAAAGCATCCACACCAGACACACGGCACCGCAGACCGCAACCAGGGACAGCCCCAAAGTCAGCACACTTTCCGAGGGAATTGATCTTTAGGGTCTGCATGGGAAAAAAAAAATAAAGCGGGGTGACAATTTAGTGCACCCATCTTGAACATAAACAATCTTCTACAGTTTGTGGCAATAGAGACCAAGTTATTCAACAAATCTTAATATTCTTCAGCATCAGACGCTAACAACACACAATAACTCAGCTAGCAATCAGGTAAAGTGATTGATTGGCTGACTGATAGGGTTTGACATACTAAAGCAGCACTGGGAGTGTGAAAGACACTGCAGCAGAGAGCTCCGGATTAATATTGACCAAGTGGTGCTCTTTATTATACCCATAAATACAAGTTCATTGCCATCATTGGAATATGCACGTCACTACCAGGAATTGAAACAGCCACCTCGTGCTCAGAGTAGCCATTGAGTGATCATGAAAGATGAACAGTGATGAAAGTGAAACAAAAATGACAAAAAGGAAGTATAAAGGATTGAAGTTGTTTAGCTGTAATGAGACAGTGAGTTGAAGTTCGGGATTAGAGGGACAATGAAGTGAAAGAAAAGGCGAGGAAAGTCAGCATAATCGGTAGCAAATGAACCTGGAAACGTGTGATCCCCAAATTTGCAACAACCTACCAACTGAATCATTGGCGCAAAGACGGGGGGGGGGTGTTGTAACCCCCCCCCCCCCCCCCCCCCCGAGGGACAGAGTTAACTCCTCCCTCCTCCCCAAGCGTCCAGCCCCACCAGTGCAACGTGTACCTTCACCGCTCTGTTCTCATTGTCATTACAATTCAGGAGGTGGCTTCAGATCGAATTTGCCTGATTAACAAAAACACTATCACTGTCTTGTATTTATTTATTTACTCTTAAATTACTTTGAGTAAAACGCTGAAGGAAATAAACATCGTCATCATCCTTGGTGTCATTATATTATTACAGTTATTGGGCATTTCATTTGCTGTTGGATTCCTCTGGCTAAAGCAAGGAAATTGCATATTATGCAAAGTGCTTGCACCCCCCCCCCCCCTCCTGGCAGAGATCCTGGGTGCACTACTGAACTGAATTACAGACGCAGCTGTCCTCTTGCCCCCTCTTGTGAACATATGTCAGCCCTGAAGGTGGTGGCAGAAGCACTGCTGATAGCATTGCTTACATGGAGAAACCAAATAAACAATGCAACAGATTACTAACATGTTATCTTTGTGGAAGTAGACCGATAGTAATATGCACAAATAAAAGGAAACAGTGTCACAATGTTAAACCAAAGAATATCGCATATCACTAAGCATTTCAACTGCAGTCTGTGGAAAGAAGTGAAGAAAAAGATACATGAATGTGTGCACAAAAACAAAGGGCACTGCTGAAGACATGATGGTGCAAAGTACCTCTATTGTATACGTTACTATGTTGGAATGCTAATCTCAATTTTATGATAGCAAAAAAATTGTTCTTACGAAGTGGTCTTTGAGTTTGCATCTAACTGTCTTACATGGTATATTAGTTACTTCCTCACATCAAATTTCTGAAGAAAAAGAAACTGCTTAGTCAGACAGGAGCCTTTAGGAGACAACAGCCCCCTTCAAACTGACAGTGCTTCAACGCCTAAGATCCTGGTTGTGGGGATGCGAGACTCTCACTCGTCCCCTGATGTTTTCCCTGCATGGCTCCCATCTCCTGTAATTCAGCTTCGCCACATGGCTTTACGGCAGCGGCAGTTAGTGTGGTTGCAGCATATTACGAGAGATGGCGGGAGTGTTGTGCTGCTAACGCCACCAAACGGCGGGGTTACTCGGCGCATGAGGGAGCAGGGTTGGTAATCTTTGGCTGGTAATCGGCAAGCAGTGCGGACGTACCGCGCGTGCGCCGACACGCTCTCTGCGAGACCGTTTCACGAGGCCTCAGAGCGGGACACCGGAATGAATGAACACTTTTATCGTTCGAACGCGTCACCATTCGTGCGACCGTACGTGTGAACGACTCGGCGTTGGTGTCTAGCGTGGGGCGAACATATTCGCTCGCTATCCAGTCGTGGTGATTCGGACTTCCTCAATTTGTCACGCGCTAAACTGAATGTATTATGGGTAGTAATTTGGCTAGCGTGCATTAGTGTATGAAAGGTGCAATAAATGCCCTTTTGATTGGTTGCACTACTGTGTTGTCGTTTCTTTGTCCCAAGAGCACGTGTGAGACCCCACATGGTAACGCAGCCTCCAGCACAACTCTCCCGGTTCTCTCTGTTCTAGCTCCACTGTTATGTGAACTCACCAATTGAGTGCAATTCTAAACAGACTAGTCTTGAGACTATTTGGTAAAGTAGTTGAGTAGCACTTACTTCTTTGACAAACTTAGTAATGGCAGTGCCTATGGGGTGCTCACTGTTGGCCTCGGCTGTTCCAGCCAGGAGCAGTAGCTTGGCAAAAGAGCAGACCCGGGTTCCAACCAGCAAGGTCATGCGCGTCAGCACTGGCATGCCGTTTGTGAGAGTGCCTGTCTTGTCGAACACTACGCAACCAACCTGTAAATATTTTCGCACTATGTAGCTCCACCCAAATAAAAAAGAAAGAATGTCAAACCCAATCAGAAAATGCAAGGCACTGATAGTATATGATGAAATACAAGCATAAGCGTGCTAGAATTGTACATACAGCAAATGTCAGATTCGACACAAATTCACTTCAAGTCAGCAATAGTTGAAATGGTTCAACATAGCAGCAGCATTAGAAATACATGCGATTTGATTGATTGAACAATACATGCGAGCAAAAAATATTTAGAACAGATGCCACGAGTGCTCAGATGGCAGCTGAGTTTTATTGCTCAACAACCAACAATACATAAACAGTTCAAGTATATTTGTTACTCCCTATGGGTGAGACCAGATTTTTTCAGAGCAAATGTCTCACACATGCCAGAGTGTTCCATTTTCTTCCTAAAGCCATCACTTTATACTGGTTTCTGCCTTTTCTAGCCTATGTCATTTAAGGGGGGACATGGCATCTGAAGGTTTCTTATTTATTGAGCAAATTCAACCTAAATGCACAGATCTATGTATTTTCTTGTGCTGATTTTAAAAATGCAATTACTTTTGTTGTGGCTGAAGTAATTAATGAGATAATTAAATGTTAATTATTATTATTTAGTGAAACAATAGATAAAAATATACTGGCCAGAAAGTTATATTTATTGCATGTGTGGAAAGCAGAATGTATAAGGATTGCATTGCTGCAAGCAGTTTTCCAATCCAACAACAAATAGCAATTTAACAGCTTATGAAAGTTCAGTGTTTACAGCACAGCTACTAATTAAAAAAAAAGAAAGCGAATAAAAAATTGCAGAGATAGAAAAATAAGAATGTGCTTGCAGCATTTCAAGCTTTATTCATTTAGCTGCGTATAGCAAAAAAAAATACAGCTGCAGCTGTCCTACAGCTTGAGATATCGTTGCTCTGAACGGGCAGGGTGAGTAAAAAGCTAGTTCTGAGAAAATCAAGAAAAACGAAAACAGCTCGATTTATTCAGAAATATGGCAAAATGTTTACAAGTTACCAGCTGTAACTGGCTAGTATCCCCCTGGCACATAGTCATTTTGGGAATTGTTGCCCGTGTGACGTTTTTTGAGGGCCTGATGCATGTTTTCAGCTGATGCACGCTTTTGAGCTGAAGCTTTCAATCGCCGCCGATCTTTTTCAGCCATGCGATCACTGCAAAATGAGCTGGGGTTGAGGCTTAGCTCTTGCATTATAGATGCAGACGCTTTGACGTTCCCTGCGTTAAACTTCAGCACTGCTTCTGCCACAGCTGCCTGTACGGTGAACAGGGAGGCATGGCGATCCTTTGGTGCAAGAGACCAGATAACAGAGTGGAGGCTCTCGTTGCTGTTTTGGGTCTTTCCCCTCTGGCACCTCTCAAGCAACTTCTTTTCACTCAAACGCTCGTAAATAGGCAGCAAGGCCTGGCAAACATGAGGAGGCAGGTTTCGGGGATGTTTTGGGGCCGGCTCGCCCCTAGCCTCTGCGGCATTTTGACGGCACCACGAATTGGGGCCTGTTGGGCAAAATGTGTGGTTTGAGTCAAAGTCATTGGAGGTGATGTGATAGTAAGTTGCCATCACTGCCTTGTGCATGGCATCTACGTCTCCTTTATGCGTTTTTAGCGCCCATCCGTAATACGAGCTTAGTCTCGTAATTAGGTCTGCTGTGAGCCGACCCTTTCCACCGAGGCTCTGAAGGCCAGAAGCTTTGTTTTTAGAAACAAGATTGCGCAACGCCGTACCCATCCGTTTCTGGACGTGGTTTACGCAATCCTCCTTGTTTATTTGCAAATAACCGTAAACTTTTTCCTCTTGCAGTGCAAGATAGGTACGGCTATCCCCGTCACTCAATATAGTGGTGTAACGGAGGTTGTGCCGTTCGAGGGACCTTTTGAACAAAATGAGGGCGGCCTCCACTTCCATTTCTCCCGATTTTTTCTCGGTGTTCTTCTGGCACTGGTGACTCTTCTTCCAGTTTCCGAAAGAAGGATCATTTTCATTTGGGCCCGTCTCGCATCCCGCGCAAAAATTACTCAAGACAACGTAATCTAAACAAAGACCAGTAAACAGTTCGATCACGGCGCCGACGCCGATGTGAGAGGTGTGTCCGCGGGTCATCCACGACCCATCGTACGACACCGTGATGTTCCCGGGGTTGTTGAGGCACAATTCACCGTAAAGTTTGCGAACCGAGCGCGCGCACTCGCTTGTCACGTTTCGGGCAGCACGATCGGCGGCGGGAGTCAGCTTTTCCTTGACGTAGCGTTGCCATGTCTTCGTGTGAAGTCCGCGACGGCTAATGTTCATCGTGGAAAACACATCATTGAGGGCTGTTTGCCGGTTTCCCGTTGCTTGCATTGCTCGAGCAGCGAGAACGTTCACAACGAACGGGTTCGATTTCTGTTCACCGCGGATGCGCGGCGAGCTCCACGTCGACGTAACATCACCACAGTTCCCGCACATAAGAATTAACTTGACAGAGAGTCCATATTCGTGCTCACCTCTGATGATTTTCATATCCCCGCCACTGCATTCGTTGCAATTCATTCGCGCAAGCAGAATGTTCACCGCATCTAAACTTACTATAGTAAACACGGTCCCATCAAGCGGCTCAACGGGTTCAGCTGCGGCATCGGTGTTATCAGTCAGGAGATAACGCTTCCTTTCCGTCGCGGGAGTGGACGACAGCTGCTGAAGCTTTTCTTTGGTTCTTTTTTTGCTCTCTTCCACTTCTGCGGGCTTCAGAAACTTCGTATCGTGACGAACGCGACCTTCGACACCTTCGCACGGCGACGGGCTTGTTAGGCCTAGGCCTACATCGGCGGTGTCAGCAGAGGCGGGTTCAGAGGGGGACGCGACGACTTCGACGTCCGGATGTGTTGCGCTACGCTACTTGAAGTTGTTGATAAGTGCACGTCGCACCTTCTTTGCACCGAACGTATTCTTCGTATGGAATTTCTTACGGGCCATCGCGTAGCACGGTGTCAATTCACTTGTCAATGACTCGACGCTCGGACAAGATGGCGCACACCCGACCGCGCGGATGAGCGCATGCAGACGACGAGAAAGGAATCCCGCCAATCGTATGCCGAGCACAGGTCACGTGCGCTAAACAGCCAATAAGGGGCCGCGCTGGGACTTTTTTTCGGCGCGGTACTTTGAGAAAGCCAATGGCAGCATGGTACCGGAGTTGGCGCGAATTTCAAGACGAAAGATCACCCTTTCAAATGACACCAAAATGTCCGCGATACGATGCGTGAAACGGCAACTGCGCTTCGCGAAAAAAGTACCATTTTTGAGATAACTTCGGTTGTAATTCTGCAGGTATCGACTAAATAAAGTGATGTTGTGGCTAAGATATTGATTCAAGGGTGAAGAAACTTAGTGTAGTTGGGGGAAAATACCTGCAGATTTCAAAAATTTCATTTTCCAAAAGTCGATTTTTTTGCGATTTTTTCGTCCCAAAGAGCCGTGTCCCCCCTTAAAGAGATAATGCACAGTAACACTAAGTCAGTTTCGAGTGGAAGATAGTGACTCTATTGAGGGTCCACCTTCAATTTTTCATCAATAAGACATTGATTACTAGCCAAAAAAATGAAGGCGGAAATTACACATCTTGAATTTTGCAACCAAGCAGTGTTACCGTACTTATCATATTATGTGATAAGTTCCACTGCAATGCAATCGCATAGTCTGCGCTGAGACTTTTTCATGAATTTGTCTGCAAACGTTGTGCTGACACAAAGTCTGTAAAAGTTACCAAGTTAAGAAACATTATTATTCCACAATTCTGATACAATATAATCTTTTGAGCAGGCACTACCAAGGTCTGCGTCATCACAGGGAGTCGACATAGTAAACCAAACATGGCACTGCCATCTGTCTTGCATTTTTTTCTGTTTCTGACATCACACCATGACTCTGCTGAGGATAAGACTCTTAGCAATACCACATCTGCAATCTACCAATCTAGCATGACTTAATGTCTCTTTCTAGCTTCCCTTAAAGTAGTAATACCCCTACTAGAGACATGCCATGTGTGTTCAAGGTAAGCCCTGTAAAAGCTGTGCAATCCAGCTTGCCTTGTGGAGAATTTCAAGTGGCTCTCCTCCTTTGATTAGAATTCCGTTGGATGCACCAACGCCTGTGCCAACCATGACGGCAGTGGGTGTCGCCAGACCCAACGAGCAAGGGCATGCGATGGACAGCACAGTCAGGGCACATTGGAACGCAAACTGGAAGATGAGCTCGCTGTCTGTGTCGTGATATCGCTGCAGAAAAGTTAGGAGAATTTGCGTCAACAGTGCAAGACATTAACTGTATAAGAATAACATTCCTTCTTTACACCTGCCATCACTGCACTGCTATTGAAACATACTCGTGGAGCAATGAGTAATTTTGAGTAACCAACTTTACATTGGTATAACTGTTACGACAGTTATACCAATGTTTTAAGATCAGTTAAAAAATGACTAATAATATTAGAGCTTAAAGACATTAGAGAGTTTAAAATAGGGGCCCCAAGAGTTTTAAAATAGGGGCCCCAAAGAAATAGCGTCGAAGCCACTGCGCATGTGACGCAAACTACGTTTGGGTTTTGCGTCGGGCACGCTATTTCACTGATTTAGCGAGAGCCCCAAAAGCTGCCCAAAAAGCTTTGCGTCAACAAACATGGCGGCACCCATCGAAGCGACGGCCCTAACTGAGCACCAAACTGGGCTCGATTCGTGGTAATGCGTGAAGTTCGTAAGCTAGGAGAAGTGACTGCGGTTATCGCTTTCTCTCAACTAAAGTGTGTGATGAAGGTTGATTCATTAGACCCTACTGATTCCGAATTCGATTGTTGATTTCATGGCTCATAGGCCTAACATGGATTAGCTTGGCTGCTAGGCACGTAAAGTTGGTTACTCAAAATTAAGCGCAAGAAATCGCTTGCTGCTAATAGAATAACCTCTGAATTATAATTAAACGCAAGATCATGAAAGTCAAAATTACCCTTCTTATCATAAAATGGTATAGTTTATTTTAATATTAATAATAGTGTTTCTTTGACGCCGTAGTGGCGTTGCAAGCACAAGACATTTGCAAACGCAAAGCCCTATTCTAAAACTCTTCACTCCTGCATGCCCCAACGCTAACTCTCGCAAAACTCTTTGGGGC
Source organism: Dermacentor silvarum (assembly GCF_013339745.2). Lineage (NCBI taxonomy): Eukaryota > Metazoa > Arthropoda > Arachnida > Ixodida > Ixodidae > Dermacentor > Dermacentor silvarum. The sequence continues at coordinate 14,995,805 of NC_051157.2, forward strand.
CCCTATTCTAAAACTCTATTCAGCATCGGTTCGAGTGGCTGACAACCATGTGAAGAACCATTTAGAAAGCAATCTAGGAGAAGCAACACACCATTGAATATTGATCGTCACTTTGCAAAGCAAGGTTTAACTTCCTAAATACTATCACTGCTACAAAAACAGTGTTCAAGTAGAACCTTTGGTAATGAACTACCCAAGAGAGCACGATTTTATCACTACTGTGAAACACAAATGCCTTTAACTATGACAGTGTTCATAGAGCCTTGCAAGCAGCTAACTGTATAACCTAAAAAGAAAATCATGCATTGTTCTGTCATGATAAAAAGTCATTCAATAAAGCAAGTACAAATCTAAAACAACTGTCACCTGTCTCTTGAAGAATCGTGTGATGTACTCAACATTGTGAAATCCAATTAGGACCCAACAAAACAATGTCAGCAGCGAAACCAGCACCACACCGGGAACAAAGTAGCCAGCTATTTTGTCTGCTAGCTGTTGAATTGGAGCCTGCATAGAAACAATAACATAAAGATGCGTATGATGAAACATCTAAGGAATGCATTAAGACAGCTGCATAGTTATTGGCTGATTTCATGATTGTGATCTCAATAATGCTATAATTGCTAATGTTGAGTTAAATAAATAAAAAATGAATTCTGTGATCACAAAAAGATTAAAGAGTATTCCATCTTTGCACTGCTGGTCTAGACACACCAGTTGCATGTAGTTTGCAGAGTGTGGCCTCCGGGAATACACCTACGTGCTGCGTTCGTCCGCTGTCTGTTGTCTTCTTCGTGTGTATGTGTACTTATTTGTGCTATATCTAAATTAACTATGTTAGACCAACTAGCCCAACAGGCGGTCCTTCAAACATAGCTGCCACACTCAGTATAGAATTCAGAGAAGGCTCACTGGACAATGTGGACTTTCCCCATTCAGAAAGCACAGACAAGAAAGGTAATATAATTGCATGGTCCTGAATAATATAACAAATAAATATGCCTCTGCCTACTCCATGCGTGTACAAAAAGCGGAGACAGTATAACGGACACAGAAAGCGTGTTCCGGGGGCACTTCTTCGCAACGTGTCACATGCATACTCAGTTATAGCAGATGATGCAGGACTTACCTTGGATGTCTGGGCCTCCTCAACAAGCCGCACAATCTGTGAGAGTGTTGTGTCCTTGCCAACATGGGTGGCGATGATCAGAAGGACGCCCTTGCTGTTGATGGAACCGCCAATGACCTGGTCACCAACTTTCTTGGGCACAGGCATGGATTCGCCAGTGATGAGTGCCTCATCAACAACAGAGTGACCCATGCACACTCTCCCATCCACTGGTATCTTTGCTCCAGGCACAACCTACAACCCCAATAAAACTAATTGATGAGCAACTTTGCAAATTATAATGTCCTTTCTAAGAAACCAGATATACACAGTGTTACTTGCAAACATCAGTTTCTTCTATGCCAACCATATGTGTAAGCAAACCTGTCATTCTGCTAAAAATCTACTTTCCTGCAAAGAGTGCAAGAGGAAATATAATTCTACCCTGAAACAAGCAGATCATAAAAACTGTCAGTAACAAACAAGCCCCCTGCAGCAAGGGCTAAAAGGTTGGCACAGCGAAGCAACTGACTAGAAATGTTCTGTCTCACATTCATTTGTTTGACATGCAAATGCATGCAGCTAGCACAACATGCGTGCAACATGAAGAAACTGCTTGCCTTTAACACGTCTCCTCTTTGAACCAATTCTACACTGATGTTTCGCTCTGCAGTAACGTTCATCTGGGCATCCACATCCACAAGAACTGCCTCCGTGGCTTGCAGTGAAATCAGCTTGGCAAGTGCAGCCGATGTCTTTCCCTACAAGCAGATATATTAGCTACATTTTCACCGCACAGCTCTGCTGAATTGACAGATCCCTTCAGTGAGCAACAAGTGGAAGGTAACCAAAAGACCGCAAGTAATTTTGCAATTGCCCCACAGGCAAGAGGTTCATAGGTAGCTTTTGATAACTTCTGTAAGCCTCAGAAGCCATGCTCTTTTACATGTAAGATGAAAGGACACAACGGCTACTACATTGTAACTAAACAATGCTATTGAGGGCATTCTCAAACATGATTCCCGAATAACTGGTGGCAAAGAAGCATGCAGTGCCATTCCTCATCTACTACCACCTTCCTCCCAAGCCCTGTTAATGCTATGCAAAAGTGATCAAGAAGTTTTGACCTACAGTTCTTGTATAATGTGTGTTGCAATACCTGTTCAAACCTCTGCATTTTCTGCCTAGTAGTACATTTGCTGTAGTTCAACCTATTTCAGCTTAAATCCACGAATTGACAGTCTCTAAAAACATTAGTTATACACAAACTAAATATTCTAACATAGCTGATATTTAGCTCTGTTTCTTAACATTCCAGGAAAGAAATGTAGCCAGGCCAAAAAGTGCAACATGGCTGTGAGAAAGGGACACAAGTGGAATACTCTTACCTTGGCAATGTGCTCGAGCCACCGTCCGAGCGATATGAACATGAGCAGCATGGGTGGTGTCTCAAAGAAGGTCTTTGGGCTGTGGTCCGCACCATCAATCATAAAGTACACAACAATCATAACACTGTAGAAATAAGAGATGCTTGTTGCCAGCACGATGAGCACATCCATGTTGGCAACCCTGTGGGACAGGGCCTTCCAAGCTTGCACATAGAAGTAGCGGCCGCCAACAAACTGTGATAAAAGTAGAAGAAAAAACAATGTTTTCTATCAGAAACTATTATTTCTCAAGATCACTCATAAAATAAGACATCTACGGCCAGTAGCTATATGTTAAAAAATTTACGCAGAACCCATATCACGATTAATGTCGACATTAATGCGATTAGCACTGAAGCAATGTAGCAACACACCGTACTGCCACCGTTAAGCATGTGAAAAAAAAAAAAAAATAGAGCTTCAGAGACCCAATACAAAAACAGCCAAATTGCAAGGTTACAGTAAACATAAGGTGCTATGGTATTAGCATATGCTCATAATAAGTTCAGCTGTTGACCAAGCAAGTGTGTTACTACAATGTAAAGAATTGAGAAGCAGTTTACTCGCAGAGTGTTATATTCATTCATATCCCATTTCATGCATCTGCTGTGACCATGTGCAACATTCCAACACTGTTCCTTGTGTATAAAAGAATGGACGAAAACCAGCAAGTGTATAGCGATACAAACCTGGACTATGGTAGCTAACAGAAAAAGAATGAAGTTCTCAGCTGAAAGCCCTGGAAATATGCAGCAGTCGTTGTCATGCTTGTAAACCATGCGCCGGATCATGTAGTACATCATGAGCAGCATGGATGGCACACCAAACATCAGAGAGAGCAGGAACGAATTTCTCCACCTGTTTGAGAGATTTTAAAAATATATACTATTTGATAAAGTTTTATTTCCCAAACTAGTGCACTGGGGAATGGGCTATAAGGGACACCAAACGGGAAAGCTCTGGATTAATTTTGACTACGTGGTTTTCTTCAATGTGCACTTTATCTAAGTAAATGAGGATTTTCACGTACCACCACAAGCGAAATGCTGACTGCATCTGGTAGGAATCAAGCCTGTTACCTTGCACTCAGCAACAATAACCACTCACCCACTGCAGTAGGCATACGGGAGGAAAGAATTTTGATATTGGTATACCCTCAGATTAGAAGTAAATCTCTAAGTTGACAGCTTGAGACTAATGCAATATGTTGCCTTTCATGTTAAAATGTTTCGTTTAAACACCATTTCAACACCTTGCCTACAGAGCACTGCAGAGCCAATCAAGCAGCTGTAACTCATTAGAAATAAATATCACAAAAAGTAGTTGACAGTTGTCATATATTTAGTATGTGACGCATTAGACTGCTCATTTATATAATTATAATTATATGCATGGCATCTCCTGAACGAACATGACGATCTTGAACGGAATGCAAGTGAAAATATTAAGGATATGTCCTGGCCTACCGAGGAGTACATCAATAATAGGCACAGTAACAGAAGCCAGATGCTAGATGCCTCTCATACAAATTTTACAAACGCAGGAGTTAAATTGCACTCGTGCGCAATATGCTGCCACAGGCACTAAAGACCCTCTTGCTGGCACATATCTTTCTGAAGACATCAAACTGCTTTTGCCTCTCTACCAGAGTCCTTCTCCGCCTTCACTGCCTCCTTAGAAGTTCTCTGCTTGGTCTATCATTACAACTGTGCCACGCATATATAATGCAAACGAAAACAACTGTGCCAGCACGAAAACATTGTACGCTACAGCAAATCTCATGCTGCTATGAACATCATCATCATACATACACAGACGGCTCTGTGAACAGTGATTCACCTGCCATAGCTGTGTGGATTCCACCAACAGGTGGAACGCAAAACTAACTTATATAATGACTACTAACGCAAAACTTAGCCACAGGACCTCCTCCATTGCCACAGAGCTGGCTGCACTGCGAGCACCTTTCATTTACATCCTAAAGCAGCCAGTGAGCGCCTGGTCATCTTTAGACTCACGAGCTGCCCTGTTGTCCCCAAAATTGCCACGTGCCAATGACATCATGTGCTTCCACACCGAAGCCTGTGGTATGAAGCACAGCGTTTCTCTGTAGTGGCTACCTTTTCACTGCGGAGTAGTGGCCAATGAGCATGCAGACTGCGCTGCTGGTTCAGTTCAGCTCTTGTGTCTCGTTTTTCGTGCTGTCTGGACTGACTCAGAACAGTGGTACAGACCTTTTTGCACTTACGATCCTATGTTAGAGTTTTGCACGCCATGTGGCCTTAACAGGCGCAATCGGGCATGTTTACACCAAATTCAGCTAAATGTCGCAAATACCAAACATCTCCTATTTAAAATTAAGTGGATAAAGTCACAACTATGCCCTGCATGCAACGTATGGGAAGACATAGCCCACTTAATCTGCACTTGCAGGCTATTTAAACTATGAAAAACAGCCTTAATTTCCACATTGAACATTCACCAAAGACTGTCACACCTTGAGCTAACACACACCTTTGGCCCATGAACCAACACTGCCTGTGCATTTCATGCACTGAAGGCACTTTTGAGGTTCCTCAGAGACATTCGTCTCAATGAGATACTTCAGTTTGGTGTTGCAATGTGTTTTCTGTGTCATGCACTGTGCATATCATTCCATTTTTCAACATGCCAATCTGAAGTAGCAGGCAAACCTCTCCATGGCTCATTAAAGAGCCTCTCTTTCTCATCATCATCTGCAGGAAAAGCATTGGAGATTGTGAGAGCTGCAGAAAAGCTCACTTTTTAACTTCTTCCTTTTGGCTCAAGTAGCTTGCATCCATCTTGTGGTCAGTAAATGGATATGCATCGAAACCCAAATTCTGCAGAAAAAGTGGTGGACAGTAAGACAGAGCAGCTGAACACCAGTCAAGAAGATTTCTCTAGCCATGTCGAAGTATTCCTTTGCTCACCTTGATTCGTTCCAAGATTTGGCGTGGACCTGTCTGCTCTGGGTTGAAAAAAAACCTTCCCTTCTGCGTCGCCAGACTGACCGACGCACTGGCGACACCGGGAAGCTTGCAGACGTTGGTCTCAATGGCGTGAACACATGAGGCACAGGTCATGCCACGTATCTGAGAGAACATGGAGAAGCCATAACAGATAACTACTAAGTGACCTTTCTTGGTCTTTGCTTTGAGAAACCTTGTTGGTTTATTAAGCAGCTAAGATGCAGTAAAACCAGTGAACATTTTTCACCAAGATGTAAATTTTATAATAAGTAGGCACAGCCAAACAATACAACACTCTTCTCAGCAACAGGATGACTTCCATGGCAAATGTCACTGACAACTGAAACACTTGTTTCAAGAGAGGAGGATTGAAACAGCAGGAGTGCTATAAGCGAGCTGTATTTGCAACAAAACATGCAAGACAAACAAAAAAATTGCAAATTTTTACTGTGTAAGCTGCAAGTGGCAGCCATGTGAAGATATATGATTATCATTAATAGCTAATTTTCTACGCTTTTTAACTTACTAATTTCTGAGTACAGGTACCAAAGCTGCAAACCGAGAATTGAGGAATGTTTCATGCTTGCAAATATTGATGTTTCAAGACAAGCAACACAACAGGATCAATGGAACAACTGTCTAACAATGTTTGCACCGAGATATTATTATGCATATGTATTATGGAGTGTGGATAAAAGTTTGTGTTTTAACCACATTGTCACATTTCAGCATTACTTATAGATACAATATCTATTTTATTTATTTGCAGAAGTTATTTCCTTCAGAAAGCCTTGGTAGAATCCAAAAAAGGAAAAACTGCTTTAAGAGGAAAAAAGAACCATCAGGCACCAATTCCGAAGACAGGTAACAAAATACCCATTGTACAATATAATGACAAGCTCTTTAGGCACCTAAGTTTCTTCAAGGTTACTGGTGAAAGCTAATAGTTTCACACAAACAATCAAATGCATTGCTCTTGAGAAGAGAGAGTCCACTCATCTCTCATCATGCCAAAGAAGCACTCGATCCCCACTTCTGATGTTGACTTCCAACCCACTGTGGCATTTACATGAGATTAAGCAGTAAAATAATTTAAATTGTCCTTTTACTAGGACTGCCCTCCAAGAATAGTGCAAATGATAAAGGGAGGTCCCTTAAATCTGTTTCACATGATCTGGTAAAGGGACATTTTCATTATGGCAAGCCATTTTAACAAGCAAGCACTAGGGAAAGGAAGCAGATCGGAACAAATCTTCACCTCGTCTGCATTTTTTCCTTAGTCCTTGTTTGGTTCTACTGCCAACAGCGACTGATTTGTAACTGGCCCAATTTCTAATATTTGTTTTTTTCGTCATGTTAAAGCGGTGTAACTGGCACCTAGTCCCAAGACCAGTTTCCATTCATTCATTTTAACATTGCATCACATGGGAATGCAACAATAAAAGCTAGCCATGAATGTGGCAAGATGGGTACTCCAGTTTTTCTTATACTATAGGTAGAATGAGGGAGCTCAAGCCTTTGCACAATCTCAAGTGGTATGCTACACTCAAGCCAGTGCTTTGGCCATACCAGCTGGCATGAGAGATAGACCCACTAATTCTGGTATATCCGCAAGGATGAAATGACACAAAATTACACACCACAAATTCAGCTTCACCATGCAGAGTGTGCGATTCCTCAAGGACAGATGCTTCAAATCCCAAGTCATTGATCAGCTCTGCCAGTTGGTTAGGTTGGACTAGCGTTGGGTCAAACCTGACTTCTGCCTTCTGAGCCAACAGGGCAACCAGAGCAAATTTTACTCCTGAAAGACAATGCAGACAGTGCTTGATACCAGAAGACAAACAGCAAATCAACCTCATCATCAAGGTAGTGTAACGAAATTGAATCCCACCATTTGCAAGCAGTCGATATATGTCTCTCTGTGATCCATCTTTCAAATCAGTGTGTTGCGTGACTTTCGGCTGCAATCTAACACAGTGTACTCTGACACGCAACAAAGACAGCAACCATGGCAAGGGAGACTGTGCAGCTATCCACATTTTACAGCACAAGTTTTAGGGTATAATATTCAAACACAGCTGCAGGTAATTCTTTCCCTGAGTGACTGTATATAAACTTCGGCACAAAATATAACAACACGGTAGGGCTTAGAGAACCAGCAGCCTAGAAAACTTTTAATAAACAGTTTTCTGTTTCAAGTTATCAACCCGGCAAGCACAAGCAACATTACCCAATTTAAGTAAGAGATCCACTTCGAAACTATGCAAAAAATGAATACATGCTTAAATGTGTCAAATTTCCAGAATGTTGTCACTCATTCTACAGTGCAAGGATCTTATCTAATCCGATTGCACGCTAAACATGAATAGTTGCATACATTCTCAGAATGTATGATGAGTCGTGTATATGTAGCCAGCGCACTTGACTGGTAGACCATATTTGCAATGATCAACGACTGCCCCATTTGCCGCTATCATAGCGCTTTCAGTATTCTGTTATTTCCGGGCACAAGTTCGCTTATGAAAAGTTCGATTCATGACTATATTGGCACTGCCTGGGTCTTCATCGCCACTAAAATGTGACAATATAGAGAACAATAATCGAAGAACTTTGCTATGCGTTGGTTCTATCATATACTAGTGGATAAACTGCAGCAATGGGCACACAGGAAGACAGTGTGCATCAATCCACTAGCCTGCCTGGCTCACGCTTCGCATATTTATGAGTTTGGCACTAGCCGAAAGAAAACCTTCCTCTTCTTCCGAAGGTTATTTTCTGCTGCTTTTGCTATTAGCTCCTGGAACATGGCATGCCCCATGCTATCTTCATCGTAAACACCGTTGACATTTTCATTTTGTTACCTTTTCTGAACCAATAACGGTTTTAAAAAAACGTATAGCTTGTGCAAACATTAAAATTTGCCACAACATTTGTTCTTTCGCGAGGAAACATATCTACTGTCCTATACAAAACAATCCTAAACTGCATGCTGTATCATATATGATACAGCAATTAATGCTTGCCTCACAGAACCACCACGATATAATTCTCGATCAAAACATCAGAGTAGGCTAATAAAGAGTAAACAAACAACTGATATTTTTTATGGGCTGATTTTAAGTGTATAAATTGTGGAAATAACCTGTTTACTTATGACTTTTTGCACATTGTGTGATGAACTGCCACCATACATATTTAAGAGGAAAAATAACTAAATGACTGTGCTAAGGTTGCTATGTATTTCATTGCTAGAGAGGACAGATTCTGAGTGGATATGCAATATTTTCTTTCTTTTCGATTCTGTTACGCAAGAAGTTGCTCTATGGGTATCATATATGATACACCATGCAGTAAGGGGTTAAGTTAAACAAACTCTAGAGGCTCCCACCCCACCCCTACTCCCCCTATTTATTTGGCAACAGACGACAACATACTGAGCCTACCTGTTCCAAAATAATTTGTTCACAGTCTCAGGTGGTTTGCACTGTCATAATGCTGATATGGAGATTTGTATAAAGCTAAGAAACCTTTTTCTTCCAACAGGATCACTTGAGATATATCACTAACATCAAGAGTACATCAGACCGACTAATTACGAGTCTAAAACTCTGGCTGAGGTGAAGGGGATTTACTTTCTTAATCAAGCGTTGTCTCACCATGAACATGGAGCATAAACTATAAATAACCATGACCTGCCAGATGAAAAATGCACAACTGTTACTTTTGTTTGAAGTGCAATAAAGTTCACCATCTGTTGAAATAAAGCAAATGGGGCCCTGCAACATCTGCGCAAGCAATTGAATGGCTGACCTTTCACTTTGAACAGCTTCTTCTCTATGGCAGCAACACAAGAGGAACAGGTCATGCCGGTCACTCTCAGGAAGCACTTTTCGCCATCTTCGAAACTGCTGTGGTCTCCTCTGTTAGTACCAGACGCCTCAACAGACATCACTGGCTGTTCAGAAACAGGAGCTGCATGTATGAAATAGCACAAAAATACTGTGTGAAGAGACACAAGAGAGCCCTGATAAAGTAGCCTATCAGTATTGCTTTGCAACTAAATCTAGAGAACAGGCCAGCAAAGAATGGCATGGCTAGGGTACTTTGTTTTCAGGTAAAACCCATCAATTCCTAATTTTTACACCTCAAAGTAAAATTATGAAAGTACTGTTGAATTCGATTTCTCCCCAAGGTTTGTCCTTTCCATAAAGAATAATAAATGCAGGTCTTACCAAATCTAATGAACGCTTCCCACCTTTTGTGAACACATGGTGAAGATATATAATATCAATATTATTATTAATACGCTAAAACCTTGCTGTAACAATGTTGAAGGGGGAGCCAGACCTACTTTGTTATATACGTTACTTCGTTATATACAGTACTGCATGAGTTCGTGTATACTGCAATATGAATCCCTTTAAGGATTTCAAGAGGGCTTTCACTTACACATTATATCCATTATTTCATTAGATCTCCTTTTGTTATAACAAGGTATGACTGTACCTGAACATGTTTGAAAAATTGAATTCTGGTGTTTTACGTGTCAAAACCACGATTTAATTATGAAGCACGTCGTAGCGGGAGACTCAAGATTAATTTTGACCACCTGGGGTTCTTTAACGTGCCCCCAATGCACGGGACACGGGCGTTTTTGCATTTCACCCCCATCGAAATGCAGCCGCTGCGGCCAGGATTTGATCCCGCAACCTCGTGCTTAGCAGCGTAACGCCATAGCCGCAAAGCCACCGCAGGTCCGCCTGAACAAGGTATATGCTGGCCTTGAGTGAATGAAAGCTTGTTGCTTTTTTTAGTAGTCACGTTTACATGAATACAACAATAGCACATTGCATCACATTTCTCGCAAGCTGCATACATGTAAGTGGCTGTAATACACTAGAAAGCGAATCAACGCAGTGCTGACATTTAACTGTGACATTGAGAGGATGCTTACCTAACTACATTACATTCAAAAAAGGATGGCTGATTCCTCTAGTTGGTATTCTATTAGTTTTGTTGCAAGATCATAACTGGAACCAGTAAAACATGACAACAACAGACGAAGGCAAAAGGTACGAAAGGTTTAGGATGGCCACAGAAATTCTCCCAATGCATATGATAATGCATGTCAACAAGAGCTCGTAAGATAAGAGAAGGCATAAAACCTCCTACGAAGCCTACCCACGTATGTTACCTTTTGGACTTTATCCCTTTGTTAAGAAAGAGCAGAGAACAAAGTAAAGAAGGGATCACCATACCCATATCCAATTGTTGTCTTTGTTAATGTAGTTTCTTTTAAATGCCCTAATAATGTTTGACAACAAGGATTTGTAAAGATGAGTTCGTCACATGACTTGCGAGCAGCTCTCTTCGCCATTACAAGTTCCCGAGAGTGATTTTGCTGCTTTAAGTACAATGCTTGCGTCCATAAGGAGACTATTGTGTGTGCTAATCATTTGCAAACGTTACCAGCCAAAATATCCCAATTTTTGGGCTGCCGGACTGCAAAACACACAATTTCTTCCCAATTTCTTCTTTTTTTAAAAATAACACCCAATTGTTACTGCCAGACTTTCAAAAATATAAAACCCAAGAACAAAGAACCCTAAGTATGCCCCACCATTTAAAGGAACACCAGGTTAGTACGTTGGGACTGATTATAGCTGAACTGTGACAGAAAGGCTTTGGCAATTGTTTTTTATTTTGGGTGTACGAATATTCAAAATTTCGAATATGAATCCGGTAGTCCTTGTTATTCAATTCACATTCAAAGTTGTCAAATATTTGTTCCTGTTCGCATATCAGGTATAACAACATTTATTGCAGACAAAAGGGCGAAAGACAGATGGAAATGAAAAGTCCTCCTAATGACTGTGGTGCAGAACTACGACTGTTGCGCAGACGAAGCAGTTCGTGAGCAAGCACGCGGACATATTTTGTCCTGTCAACATGTGTTTCCCTCTTGTTACTTCGTGTAATGCTTTTAAATCAGCGCATTCTTAATAGAAATCAAGAACCAACTAGCCCCATTTATTGATCTGTTGACAGGGACGAGGCCAATTCTACACCTCAGTGAAAAAAAAAGTACCACTGGGATTTCCATTTGGACTGATCGGTTTCTTTATCACAATTGGATTAAACTTGCCTTTCAATTGGACTCGCTGGTACCAGAATGAACCAAAAAAAGAAGAAAAAAAAACAAAAATCCTAGATGGATCTTAATCTTGATACGACATGGATATAATTTGAAACCACATTTCCGAAGCTTACTCATGCATGAACACAGTATGGCGATTTTTTTTTTAAATACCCACCATTTACCACTTAACTATGAGAGATCTCTGTCAGATGCTACACATGTAAGCAAAATTTGGTTGACCAAGTGGTGAAGCGATTAAAAAAAAAATATGGGTAAAGTTTCAAGGCATATTTTTAACTTCGCGAAAAGCTAAATGCTTCTCTTCATTGATCGCACAGAAATACAAGGGTATATTATTTAAAGACTCACATTTAGGTGTAGGCAAACATTCGAAAGTGCGAATACAAATCAAATATTACACACTAAATATTCGTATTTGAAAAGTAACTAGTCAGTATTTTTGAATAATTGAAACTAACCAAACAATTCGCAACAACCAACTGTTACCTCCGTCTTCATAAGTGCATCTTGAAGCCGTTGCTTGACTTGATTTAAACGACGCCTGTCGTGAATACGCCAAAGGAAATGCAATGAGAGTCTTGGGCACACTCATGCCAGGCGACATATAAATTAAGTCAAGCATGGGCTTCAAGTTCAGATGCATTTATGAATACAGGGGTTAAAGTATATAGTTATTGTTCTCCCTCTGCTAAACAAAGTAGAGCAAATTATCAGAGATAAAACAAGTGTTTGAAGCAATGCATGAACAAAATTGGCAATGCAGGCTTTCCTTTCAGTTTCTTACTGGAAGCCTACATGACAACCTACGATTTTTGGTTGTAGTCTGTCATTTAGTGTTTCTGGCAGTGTCATCATGTAGCCTTTATTTTTTACGCTACAACCTGGGATTTTTTCTTTGCAGTGGCCCTGTTAAATGCGTCTATGACACAAAAGTTCTCCCCAGCAGCTTTTCCTTTCTTTCTTGTTTTTCTTCTTCTGACCTTTCTTTTTTGCCGACTATTTAATTCGAGTTTTTGAAAAGCCACTCATACAGCAGCCATTCACTAGTCAGTACAGGCGTATTTGCACTTTAAAAATTTGATATTCGTTCACCTCTACTGACATTATAATTATGCTAATAATATTAACTATTTTGTCGTTTCACGGGATTACTCATCCAGTGACTTCAATTGAGTCTGATTGGGACAACTTGGCATATCAAGCCTCAATGATGTCCAAGTGGGACTCTCTTAATACCAAATCGAACCAACTGAACATCCAATGATGTCCAATTGGAACCTATTAGGTCCCATTAAAAAACCTAATTAGACTCTAGGGTTTACTTTGACTGCGACAACAGTTTCCAGTCATTAAATAGGCATGCCTTGCCTTGGGCAGCCTACGAATTCATTGTTTTGATTGAAGTAAAGCAATTTATTATTTAGGAAATCTCCCCAAGTTTGAATTTATCTTTAAAATAGATTGGTAGTGTGGTATTACATTCAGCTCCTTCAACAAACACAACACCTGACTAGGTGCATAAGATGACATTCTGTTCCTTTGTTTCATTACTGTCATTGTAATAGTTCCTCATCTAATTGAAAGTTGTTTATCATTTAAAAGCCCTTCAGTTGACCTCACATCCAGCTGTTCACGTCATCACATGTATCAAATAATGTAAATAACCCTCTTTGCCACACAGACTTCACTAAGCCTTTATATATTTCACTTTGTTTAGGAATTGGAAATATTTTACATTCATAGGTCAATTTTCTAAAATATTTATATTCAATTGAATTACAAAATGCACTTACAAAAACCCTTATTTTTTTAGCAGTACAGGTCTACTATCACATAAACACTTTTTTTCTATGAAGTTGATAATATTGTCACGTGTCAACGCGAACAAGAGACAACACGTTGAACAAAACAGCGGAACAGCTTTAGAAACACCAGAACAAAGACATCTTCGTCTTCGAATTACCCTGTCCTACCACTCAGAGCCAGTTAAAGCGCATTATGTCATCGTCGTTTAAACGTCTAGCTAGAGTACGCGTCATTGGCTCTCTCTCTAAAAGAGCATCGCCCCGATGCTAGGCAATAAAGTTTGCTTGGTGATAATGAAAGTCGCTCGTACAGTCACTCGATGACGTAGGGCTTTATGCGCACTACGTGCACAAGTTCAGAACGGTGTTGGCGGCACAGTGTGCAGTAAGGGCTATCTAGAACGACCTCATATGTGACGTCACTTAGCCGACGGACATATCAGTTAGCCGCAAGACCGTCATATCAAACTCTTGCAGTCTCAGGCTCCAACGTGCTAATCGCCCAGAAGGATCTTTCAGATTTGCGAGCCAGCAAAGCGAATGATGGTCGCTGATAACTTTGAAGTGGCGACCGTACAAAGAAGGGCGAAATTTTGTAACCACCCACACCACGGTGAGACACTCTTTCTCAGTTGTAGAGTAATTTGCTTCTGCGCGTGACAGGGTTCTGCTTGCATAAGCGATCACTCTTTCTGTGTCCTCCTGGCACTGTACAAGCACAGCTCCAAGACCAACAGTGCTGGCATCAGTGTGAAGCATTGTCGGAGCTGTCTCGTCAAAGTGGGCAAGGCAAGCACAGGGGGCGTTTGTAAACGGTTCTGCAAATCATGAAATGCAGCTTGCTGTTCATCGCCCCATACAAACGCAACGTCATCTTTCATGAGGCGAGTTAACGGCGACACAATGCAAGCAAAGTCGGCAATAAACCGCCGATAATATGCGCAGAGGCCGAGAAAGCGCCTGACAGCCTTTTTATCTGAAGGAACAGGGAACTTGGCGACAGCGGCAATTTTTTTAGTTAAAGCGAATATTGTCATCGTCGTTTAAACGTCTAGCTAGAGTACGTGTCAATATGTTAAAGTTCTGTTCGATTGAATACTGATTAGGCGTTCCCTTTAAAAGTAGACTATGCTGTGCATCACAATAATACACTTAAGATGAAGGCAACAAAGCTGCTTCTCTGGACAGCACTACAACATTGACTACTAGTGTAAACGAATTGTATCATGAAATCAATTGCAGTAGCACTCTGAACTCAGTAGAGCAGAAACTTCGAATCGTTGGTGTAGCACAGTTCCGATTTAGTAGAACCAGCGCTTCGACGAAGCACAGGTAAAGCGTGTCCTTTTCATGTGCTTTGCCTAAGCATTGCTCCTACAAAATCTTAACTCTGAGCTCAAGTGTCAAAAAACGCAGATAAAATATAGACTGCATGGAGAAAAAATAAAGAAAATTGCCATCATGGGACTGAAAATGAATGATAAATGTGCTGGTAAATGGATGGGGTCGACAGGGATGAAAACAAAATGGTGAAACCCTGAATGACATTTAGCACTTTTTATTTGCTCCTACAAAATCTTAACTCTGAGGCTCAAGTGTCAAAAAACACAGATAAAATATGGACTGCATGGAGAAAAAAATAAAGAAAATTGCCACCATGGGACTGAAAATCAATGTAAAATGTGCTGGTAATTGGATGGGGTCTACAGGGATGAAAACAAAATGGTCAAACCCTGAATGACATTGAGCACTTATTTACCCTCATGCTACCTTCAGTGTTGACAAGCGACAGATAGTGCCCATGCTGCTTTGAAGTGTTCAGCAAAAACAAGCATACACAGCCAGATGAGACATACCTGTTTTGGGCTGAGCTGCCTCCCTGATAGCCCCTTCTGGGCCGCCAGCATCGAGAGCCACAGAGTTGAGAACACTGCACTCAAAACCCATGTCTTCTATCTTCTCAGCAAGTGCCTCTGCAGTCAGCAGTTCACCGTCATAAACAAACCTTGCATTTTCCTCCTCGAGTGAAACCTTTACACCTTTCACACCAGGCTCCTGCCCCACGTGAGACTCAATATTACGAACACACGACTGGCAAGTCATGCCCTTCACACTCAGAAGAGTCGTTGAGAGTCTCAGTCGCGTCATCCCAACCTCTTTATCAATGATTTCCGTTGGGATATTCCTGGAATCAAAGCTGACAATACCCAAAGGGGGCCCGTTGACACCAGGAACCACAAAGACTGCGACGGCACCAGCAACAAGATGGCAGAGTTTCGTCTCCAACTGTTTTTTGAAGACGTCGTATGGTATTTCATTCTCTGCTTGGAAGACAGATGTGGAATGGTCAGAGTCCGCAACGCCACCTGGGGCCTGAAGCTGCAGAAGGTCACCATTCTTGATAATGTAGCCGGAATCTTCAATTTTCCTCCTGATGCTTGCCTCAGACGTCACATCAGGTTTATACGTCACAGCAGCCATTCCTGCTGTCGGTTCCACCTGCACCATATACGACAAAAGTTGTTTGCAAAGTGCCAACGGCAGCTGCACTCGCAAAGAGTGGCAATAACCTAAGTCCTCCCGAGTGCACGAACAGCTGGTCTAAAGAAAGCAGAGCGCACAGATGCACATGATTGATGAAACTGAGCCCGCTGGGAAGTCAGAAATGAATTAGATGTAAACAACTGAACCTCTGCGGTTCACTTTCTTTCTTTTTTCTTATGAAGAGTGGTGGCCAGGTTTTATGAGAATAGATGCTAAGATTGTGTCACAAATATCCTATGCTACAACAAGGAAACCCGAAAAGGCCTTTTTGTCAGAAGCTATAACATAAGATCATGTATTTTTTTTTTTTGTCACAAAGCTAGAACAATACAAAAAGTGAAAGAAGAAAGAAAAGGATGAAGTCATATATACAATATCACAATGTACTGCAGAATTTAGAGTCACACGCAGAAAAAGAAACGAAGCATGGTTTTATTTACATTTTGGTAGCCGACTAACAAAAAGGAAAGGACAGAATAATAACATGAATTAACATGTTCCCCTTATCGAATCTCACAAACAGCACAACCGAAACACTGAGGGAGGCACATAACAAAGGGACAATTTACAGAGTAGTAGTTGAAATTGCAAATTAATGTTAACATGAATCAAGTTACATCACTGCAGCTCTCCGCTTGACTACAGAATGGCTAGTTAGTAAGGATAGAGAGACATTATTGGTTTAGTAGAGTTAGCTAAACATGTTCCTTTCTTTGTAATATTATTGTTAGTTTTGAAAAGCAGAGATCAGGCAACAGCTAAGTATGTGATGTTCTTGGGATGTTGCCCCTTTACGATAACACAAGATAGTATCAATGCAACACATGAGAGAGCACACAGTGCAAGTGCAGAGCGGCTCAGGTGTGTTATTTTAGAATGTATTGGCCGCAGTACGACACAGGCGTGTTCGTTTATTCAATATACGTCGGGAGCACCCAATGACGCCGCGACGTCAAAATGACATGCACCAGAACTACTAGATGGCACGATTTATTTTCTGGTTTTGCTCAACCAGCCAATCAGCGCGCGCCTATAGGTGAACTATTGCCGAAGTGGAACGTTTCAGAATAAGGCCCCTGTGCACATACATCGGTGTATGTGTGAGTACACATGCACGCACACGCCCCCACAAGTGAAGACCATGACTTCGAAAGAGAGTAAGCCACATACCCTGACAGCATGAACTCCTTCGAGACTGGCTAGCACACCTTGAATGGTCCTAGCACTTGCCTGATCAGTCATACTTTCAATATAGAAGGTAATGGCTGATGTATTCGATTCCATTTTGTTGGAGGATGCCAGGCTGGCTTTTATTGCAATGCAGCCAGTTTGATCTGTAGACACGACCTGCATGCAAGCACCAGATTTCTTTCCACTGTTACTCCTTTTCAGGTGCACAATATTGAACAAGTGCTTCTTAAACATGATACTGATGTTGCCTACATGAACATTATGTCATCTGCATGTGCGGGTCATTGAACTTAAAGCTTGTGGGGATTGAGGAGCTCAACCAGACTTTGTCCTCAGAGTTCATAGGCATCATAGCTTAAGGTAGCCCAAAAACACAAGTTTAACAGAAATCAAGTTATTCACTATGTCCCATTCTCAACCATTAAACAGGCAGCATTACACAATTATCAAGCCAAATATTTGGTGGACAACAATACCTAAAAATAAATGATATTCAACTGCTTGTAAATTATGTAATAATGACACCCCATACTTGTTTGATTGGGTTGCAAAAAAATAAATCACAAGTAAATTAAAAGAAAAAGAAAAGAAAAAAACACGGAGAACAACATCAAACACATCAGCAATGTTGATGTCCAAGCCTTTTGAACTTTGCAACCTTGCCTAGATGTCAACCCTGGCAAATCTACAAGCTTATCATGATAAACACAAATTTTCAAAACTTTGTTATTGTTACAATACTGCAGAGAAACCTTTATGGCAGACATATGAGCTCATAATATGTAGATTACACTAAAAGCTAACAGAGAGCGACAGCATTGCTGAGCTGCTCAAAACTCACATTCTCGCTCCCTAATCATGATCACAGTACATGATGATCCAGATAACTTGACAAAGGTAAAAACATTTTTCATAATGATATATGACAGCATTCTGCACAGTATATGGAGATTAAATGTGGATGCCGTAGCAAGTGCATTTCGTGTGCTCCTAGAAAGTAACTTATATCACCTTTCTCGAGGGTTCCAAAACTCAAGTGTCTTATCTTTCTATAAGAAATATCGGAAGCAAGTATAAGTGGATAGCACGATAGCAGAGATAGTTGCCAAGCAGGCTTCTTTCGGAGATGTATTCCGCTTTGGTGAGAAACAAACCAAGAGCAAACGTCTCGTGTTTCCCAGCACTCTTCCTCAGCATTGGTACATAGCTCCACACTGCCTGCGACCATCAGCTGAGTCAAAGGCATCTATCTAGCTGGTGCAAATACATGCCTGAATAACAAGCACAAATGAGATCTCATTCACCATTAAGCTGCATATGCATATATACAATGCTGCCTTTAAGAGGTCACTGGTTATACCATCAAATCACTTTTTAAACTACATAATTTGTTGCTTCACTAACACAAAGTGTAGTCACTAACACAAAGTGTAGGTGACAAATTGCTACAGAAGAGATATAAAAAACAGATATATAGCATTGCAGGTATTTTTGCAAAATATAACACAAATGGGTAAAATAAATATTGGTAGCACAACACCAAAAGAATGATAACAGTACTGTAATGGTAAACAGTGCTATGCAGACAAGTATAGACACATTCTGTATAGACATGCTGAGCAGATGAACTCAGTACTGAACAAATTCACGCAATGCCTGCAGCCAGAATGGCGACATCCTTTCATGTACAGTCAGGTGAAAAAGTAGATACAGTGGACCCAGTGAAAAAGGAAATTTTTTTCGCAGTCCAGTTACACTGCAGCTTTGAATCACCCATATTAAGAGTGGGGTGTTGTTTGTTGGACAACTGCCGCACAACTAGGAATTCCCGGCTGTAGAGAAAATTAGATTTTTTTTTTTTTTTGCATTCATTGTGTTATGGTAACCAGCATTTTGCTTTTGACAGCCTATAAGCAATTGACCGTATATACCTTGCCTGCGGCACACCGACGGAATGGTTCGAGGGTTTTAATACCCCCTGAGGCCAAGTTTGGTGCACTATCCACGCTATTACTGACATTCCTGAGTTCTCCCACTCCACGAGTCATAAGTGACCTTCTCAGACACTGTCACCACTCACTGCTGCCACGACTGTTTAGGTGACAACTTCAACGGATGACCACGTGCACTGCTCAGCAGACCGGCTTCTTGGCCCTATCAAGCTCTTTCAAGACTTTGAGTGAAACGCTGAAGAAATAAAAATTGTCATCATCCTTGGTGTCACAATTATTATAATCATTAGCCATTTTATTTGCTGTTGGATTCCTCTGGCTAAAGCAAGGAAATTGCACATTATGCAAAGTGCTTGCTACCCCCCCCCCCCCCCCCCCACAAAAATTCATCCCCCCCCCCTGGCAGAGATCCTGGGTGTGCTACTGTACCTTGCAATGTCTAATTCTGGTCAGCTTCTCTATTGTGACAGTGAGAAAGACGATGACTGATAAACTGCACAACGCCTACAGAAAACCGGCTCCGAAAACCACGGTCAGAACATAATTTGTTTACTATGCTTTCAAAAACAAACCAATGCTTGCAAAACATTTTCAAACACTTTCGGAATGAAACCACTGCTGCCTTGAACTTTCTTTTTTTTTTTTTAACTTACACTTCAGCACAGCTGTCTGAGAGACAGATCAGTTGGGTACGTGGGTTAAGTTTAGGCGACTGATGCAGGTCAAGTTATGCAGATTGCACAATGTCGAGCCACGGGAATTCGGCATGCTTACACAGACTTCCTGTTTTGCCATGGAGTATAAAACGAAACAGGCACCCGACGGGACGGCGCCTCTCACCGACAAAATGTCACGCGCTTTCGGCGCAGGCCACACACTCCCTTCCTTTCTCAAGTCAGCTGAGCTGCGTGACTCACAGCGAAAGCAGTAAAACTTCAAGAGAGATCAAGACGTTCCTCCACTCTTTAACGCCATCCCCATCGCGTAACTGGGTGACGCTCCGCATGCTCGCTCCTAATCACTCGTAAAAGATGGACAAGCTCTTACGAGAAGCCTATCTTTGCTTTGAACAGGGCAGCGAGGCGGTGGCCCGCAATTCTCACTCTCTTAATTAAACAGCGAACACACAGCTGCGCTAGCCAAGGACTTTTGACGTGGTAGATAATTTCCGGAAAGCGGCCGTTGTATTTCATACTAAGACAAAAATAATAAACAGCGAAGTACGCGACATAATAACCCAATGATATGCTTAACAAAATGAGCTCACCATCTGGTTTTGAGGCATGCATCGATGCGTTTTGTTAACAGGACGAAACAAAATAGAGATGACAGCAAGCAGCACGACTGACAGTGTACTGTCAAGTAACAAAACCCGGCGGCAGGGCTTGTCATGTAGAGAAAACTGTGGTTAGACATACCTTCGCGGCTCAACGTATGGTAGAATCGGCCATAGTCGCTCCTTAGCTTCCACAAACTCCGGCGGCTGTTGTGACCTTTTTCAGGATGTCCACTTTTTCGAGCAGACTAAACAATGCCGCTCAGACATCGAGCCCTCGAGCGTGAAGTTCGGACCACCAGCTGTCGCGACAGGTTTCGCGGCATAAACCGTACGGACGAACGCCGTCAACTGCCAAGAAACGTCAGAAGAACGGAGCGGCCACAACATTGCGAAAGCGGCCCTGTTGCTGCTGCCACTTGCTGCTTCAAGCGGAAGTCAAAGAGCAGACGCATAAGCAGACGCTTCCGCTGCTAGTCTCCCTTGCGGCAAAAAAAGACATCGGGATACGAAAAACGGCCTCCAAGAACTTTTTCACTCATTGTGGATATCTCGGAGGTCAGAAGCAGACGGCACGTATGAGACGACGGCACATCGTAATATGCATATTGAAATGTGAAATAGTAAGCACAAATTGAAACATTAGACGCACATTGAAGTAACTTGTGAGACCTACAAAAATAAATCGCCAATGACTACTATTACATGGCCTTTGAAATTAAAAACGAGCAAGGGCCACCGCGACGTTTAATCTTGGAGGCAATGCTGTTTTTCTTCATTCTTTATGGTTTTTTGCAGGCATTTAAGAATATTATATTTAGTAAAAACTCAAATTATTACCGCTATTTCTTACTTTTTGTTGAACTTAAGTGCTGATTTTTATTAAATTTGATTTAAAAAAATAGTCTGACATTGTTCAAGTCATTTCCTCCATGGTTCAAGCAGACGACGCGCACAATGATCATCTGAGTGTTGGTGCAAAAAGCGATCTATCTAAAGTTCATACCCGTGCCGTGTACTTTTTTTCTTTTTTCCCCTAAATTACAGTACTAGTGTCTGGTACTTTCTCATACCAGAGTCACATGGCCACTTTAGATCACGATTGCGCTCCATCCGGATCGGAATTCTCGTCCCCGATTGGCTCCCTCCAGCTGCCTGCACAAGGGAGCCAATCGTGGTTGAGAAGTTGGATCACGATCGACCGTAAGTGCCCCGTGTGACTGGAGTATTAGAAAAGCCCAAAATTCTGTCCAAAATACGAGGTCTGTTAGAAAAGTACCCGACCTTGGGCCGAAGAAAAAAAACTGACATAACTGGAGCGTTGGAAACCTATAATCACCTGCAAAGTAGTCTCCTTGGGACTCCACACACTTCTCCCAGTGGTGCTGCCATTGTTGGAAGCATTTCGAGAAGGCCTCTTTCGGAATGGAGTTTAGCTCAGCTGTCGTTGCAGCCATATAATGCCCTCTCTTGTCTGAAATCGCGCTCCTTTCAATGGCCTCTTGATTTTGGGAAACAGCCAGAAGTCGCAGGGGGGGGGGGGGGGGGGGGGCATATCAGGAGAGTAAGGAGCCTGTTAACTACAGGAGTCTGGTTTTTCGCCAAAAAGTGTGAATCAAGTGCGAGAAATGTGCAGGAGCATTGTCGTGATGGATGCGCCAATTTCCTGTTGACCACAACTCCGGTCTCTTACACTGCACAGCATCACGTAGGCGACAGAGGACATCCCTTTAATACTCTTTGGTGATTGTTTGACCCTGTGGTGCGTACTCGTGGTGCACGTACCACACCGCGGGAGTCAAAGAAAGCAGTCAGCATCACTTTAACGTTGCTGCGCACTTAGCGGGCCTTTTTTAATATTTTTGGGGGGTCTTGGTGACGTGGAATGCTTCCACTGTGACGACTGGGATTTGGTTTCCGGGTCGTATCCGTACACCCAGGACTCGTCACCAGTGATTATGGTGTTCATGAAGTCGGGGTCACTGTTTGTAGAATCCAGCATGTCCTGTGAGACTTCAACACGAAGTTGCTTTTCCTCCACCGTGAGCAGCTTCGGCACGACTTTCGCCGCAACTCTCTTCATGGCCAAATCTTCGGTCATAATGGAATGTGCAGAAAAAGTGCTGATGCCCACCTCTTCCGCAATTTCTCGGATAGTCACACGACGTACGGTCCCGCACCACCACAGCGTTCACTTCGACAATGACCTGGTCATTTCGGCATATTGATGGCCGACCAGAGCGTGGCTCGCTCTCCATCAATGTGCGACAGTCTTTAAACCGATTGTACCACTCCTTAACAGGGGCGTAGCCAGAGAGGGGGGGGGGGGGGGCTGATGGGGCTTCAGCCCCCCCCCCCCCCCCCCCGAAATTTTTTCGTGCCGGTATGCACCGCCGACCAAAACTACCCCAGACGCCGGGAATCATTCTGGATTCTGTCTACAATGTCTCTTTCACGCTCGAAAAGCCATTTCGGCACGAACATGGCGAACTCGGGCTAGATTTCGTGGCAACGCCCTTGCACCTGGAGCACGGTGTAAGATATATACTCTTTAGGTGGGGACACTTCTCGGCTTGCTTGCTAGAAGCGATCGACCAGATAAAGTAGCAAGGGCGCGCGTCTATCGGGGCGGTGACGGCAGCGGATACCTATCGGCGGAACGATGCAACTTCAGTTAGAACGCAGGCGAGAGCGTGCGCCGACAAGGAACGCGCGCATGCCCTCTCCACGGTGATCTACTTTCGTGCTTCACTCAATCATTTCGGATTTCCCGCGAACCGCCGGTTGCTATAACAACGGGAGGTTAAACCAATAAAAAGCTTTCTGTGTTGAAGTTGCGTCGTACTGCAGATAGGTATCCGCTGCCGTCACCGGGCCGATCGGCGCGCGCCTTTGCTACTTTATCTGGTCGATCGAGTCTGGCGAGTGTCCTCACCTAAAGAGTATATATCTTACACCATGACCTGGAGTCACGTAACGCAAGGAGCCCCATCCGAGCACAAACTTTCAAGGGCTTTTTGATAGTGAGCGGGCGCATTGCGGCATCTCGCAGCGACCGCGGAATCTACGGAGCGCATGGATTTCAATTACGAAACTTTATGGGTATAAAGTTCTCATAAACTTTTGACGCAAGAGGTGCACTGACATTTCCAAAGGCGTGCTTTAAAAGATTTTCAATTCTGGAACTTTATGGGGTTAATGCTCTTATACTTGGGCCAACATGCGTGCACTGGAGCCCTTTCCAGAAATGAAAGCACGCGCTCGCAATCTTCCACACACACGAAAATACTAAATATCACCGTGACTGTGAGCTAGCAGCTAATAATTTTCTCCAAACATTTTCAGGAAGCGTGCCCAATGTGATCGATCAACTGGACCAGGGCAGGCAAAGTATAATATGAGAAAACAGCTGAACACATCGATACATTTTATACACAAAAAATATATGAAAAAGGTATATCACAAGAAGGTAAAACTGCCACATGACAAATGTTAGAGTTGTTTTGTTGTGTTAGAAATGTGAGAACTGTGTTGTAGCTTTTAGCAAGCGTAGATAGGTATATAGGTGATAGGCTGATAGCGGCCGCATTTAGTGCGGCAGGCTGTTCCACTGAGTAATTGCAGGATGAAGACATAGGTTGGTGGGAACGTTTGCCATGTGTAATGCGACATGCGGGCTTTTGGGAGCAATGTACGTTGGCTGATTGAGTGAAGCATGATAAAACTTGCGAAAAAGAGCGAAAGTTGAGACGGACCTGAAGGGGGAGTAAGCCGGGTTCGTTATTCAAGGCTACTATATGCTCGCAATGTATATGCTGAATGAATGAACCTCGTGGCTCAGCTTTGACCTAGGTTCCATAAGGGAAACGCATATATTCTAGCGTATGTCTGATAATTTATGATACGCTTGCAATCTTACGGACTTGGAGACGCGCCTTCAGGCGGCGCTTTAGAAAACCGAGAAATTTAAAAGCAGATAAAGTGCCGTTGATGACGTGCGCACCAGAACAAGCTGATAGCAAAATAATAAGGCTGTGCAAGGCCTACGAGAATGTTATCGTGTATGACCAAGATAGCGAGCTAAAGCGAAAAAAAAACATTATTTTGCGTTTATTTGCGTTAAACGTACTTAATCAGCCATCAAATTATTACTTTAAGCGGTGAATATCCTCCTGCAGGGTACATGGTCAGACACATTTGTAACTGTAACGTAAATGACGCAATCATCTGCAAACACGTAAAATTTACGGCCCATATGTAGAGGTATAATGCCTGTAAAAAAAAAAAAGAACAAAACAAGGAAAAATGAAAAAAAAAGGAACAGTTGTTTGCATTCTTTTTTATGTATACAAAAAGACACGCTACATTGCAATACATCTTACATGTCTTCACTGTAAGATCTCCATCATACGAAAATGCAGATGAACAAACAGGCGTTTTACACTCTCTTGCAAGTATAAGACTGAAGCATGCGTTTTAAAGGTTACATAAATTGCCTTTAAAATGTCCAGTGTTCTGGGGCGTAGACATTGTAATCTACATAGACAGCATATTTTGGTCATATTATGTCTGCCAGTGGACAAAAAAAGAAAAAAAAAACTTCCCGATGATCACTAATATCAATAAACAGATCTAGGCTAAATATAAATATCATAATAAAAGCTCCATTATCACTCTCTCTTTATATTTCTTACTTCGGGCCTAAGATTGATTTTATTACTGCAGAAACAAATTGCGAGACCTAGTTTGTGAAAACATATCAGAAAAATCCTTTTGGCAGCGAGAACAATCCATTTGGGTTATTTTTTTCAATACTTTTCTGTAGAAATAGTTCAAAGTCAAGCAACGATTTAATGCAAGGTCATGTTACGAATTTTTTTTTTTTTTTCATTTGATGATCTAACTCTTTCTTGGAAACATGTTCGAACGAACACAGCGAAAGCTACTAAAAAACTTTGTTACTTTAGAAGGAAGGTTTTATGGCTCCAAGTTCTTCGCAAAGGTTACTCTAAATCACTTATTTGGCCACAGCTAGAATACACATCACCAACGTGGGCTCCTGGCGAAACAACACTTACGAATGAACTTGAGGCGCAGCTAACCCGTGCTGTAAATTTTATCTCATCGAATTATCACTGCACCCAAAGTGTTACAAAACTAAAATCAAATATTGATCTTCCCTTACTTTCCACCCGTCGCGAAACAGCTAGCATTGGTCTTTTCCACAATATTTACTATCATAATAGCCACCTTCGTCAGCATTTCATTCGCCCACCGCCGTTTATCTCAAGTAGGATTGACTACAGATAAAACGTTTGATGTCCCTCGCTGAAATACGGTAACATACTCACGGGCTTTCTACCCGAAAACTTGCGTAGCACGTAAGAACCTCCCACAGTCAGTCACTTCTATCCCGGATACATCCCTTTTCAATTTTGTACTGCTTTGACATGTGTTGCTTTATTAACTTTATGCTTTTGGACATTGTCTATACTGAATAACTTTTCGATGCATACTCTTGCATTACTTGTCCCTTCCCTCTGTAATGTGTAAATGCTGAGGGTTCACTAAATAAATAAATAAATAAATAAATAAATAAATAAATAAATAAATAAATAAATAAATAAATAAATAAATAAATAAATTGACAGTCATTTTAGCGTATACGCCAAAGAGGGTGAAGGCAAAAGCCTGCGCACTCAAGAGACTTTCATTAATTACTTGACATTCTCATTCGAATGCGTTACTACTTCTTATTACTTGTTTTTTCCGACCAAAGGTCCCGGGTTCAAGTGCCTTAATTGACGCTACCTTAATTAACGGTGCCTTTTAATTAACATCGCCCTAATTAACATCAAAGGTCGTGGGTTTGACTCCCACCAAAGCTCGAGGGCTCAAGTGCCTTAATTAACTCTATATTAATTAACTGCGGCTTAATTAACTTCGCCTTAACGCCAAAGGTGGTGGTGCTATGATGGTGTGCGCGCACCATCAGAGCTCCACAACCTTTGGCGTTAAGGCGCAGAAAAGCCGCAATTACCAACTCCTCGCGGGCAAACGAGCGCATCGAGACGCTTGGCCAAGACCTGCTAGATAGCACAAGGTTGGTGAGCTTCGAGTTGGTATAAGACACTGGGCGTCTGGGCGTGGGGTCGTAGTTTCGAAACTCACTACCGCCAACGTATTAAAACAATTCTTGCCACACGATTTCTGAATGGAAGCTGCTATCCCTACCTACCAATCTGTGTTATGTCGGCTGAAGATGGGAGTTCAATATCAGATACTGAAAAATGACATCCCCAAAAAACTGTGACAGCTGGCGCTGTATTTGAACTGGAACATTAGGAAATGGGAATGCGTTGTATTCTACAATTTGTACAAATTGCGGTTCGGCACGACAAACGATAAAAGATGAAAATCTACTGCGATCACAACCAATCACATCATTCTCTAATGTCACAACTGTATACATCACACACGTGCAAATGTTTTTATATTGTTTATTCTTGAATATGACTGGCGCTTCAGCGATGTTACAGGACTTCCGTCTCGATGTGTTTACTCGCCATTTTTGAGCATAAACTATGTTATGTAGCCAGTATGCCTCAATGAGCCCCTATGAAAACTGCAAAGTACCCGTCAGGCGTACACTGTCACTCACTCTACACAGACGCTACATACAGGCAGTAAACTAAGCACAATGGTCATACCTCACCAAAGCCGCCGCATTGACCTAATCACATACATGAGCGCATATACATATATGTTCGTGTGCGTGTCTACCGGGTGTCTTTTATTTACATCTTCCAAAGCTACCTTCTACGAATCTACAACAACGATAACGAGAAGACTGTAGAGCGGCAATTGTTCTGCACCACAGATGACGTCACAACGCTTTGAATGCAACTGACGCAGCCGTTCGGGTATTTCTCTTTCGGTTAATGCGGAGAGCTTTGACTGTTCTGGCGGTTGCGCCCT
This sequence comes from Dermacentor silvarum, assembly GCF_013339745.2. NCBI lineage: Eukaryota > Metazoa > Arthropoda > Arachnida > Ixodida > Ixodidae > Dermacentor > Dermacentor silvarum. The sequence continues at coordinate 15,023,239 of NC_051157.2, forward strand.
CCCCGGTGTTGTTCTTGCGGGCGCCGAGTATTGTGTGTCCCTTTATGGTGGGACCTACTCCTACGGAAGTCGAGTTCTGCCTTTTCCTGGCACCGAGTATCTTGCGTCCTTGCATGGTTCGGTCTGCGACTACCCGCGTCGAACCTTGACGTTTGGTGGCAGTGAGTATTTTGCGTCCTTGTACGGTACGACCCGTCACTGCCAGAGTCGAGTGCTCTCTTTTGCTGGCACCGAGTATTTTATGCCCCTGTACGGTAAGGTCTGCGACTGTGGGGGTCCATTTCCGTTGTCCGGATCCTATTGACAGTGCCTTTGCTGTCATTTTGGTGTCTTCTTCCTTTGCTTCGGACTTGGTGTCGCCAGACGGCGTTATTGTTGTCTCTACATTGCTGACAATCTTCTCCGTTTCCGAACCTGTGATCATGTTGTCCACTAGGATGTCGGAAGCGTCGGTCTCATGGCCAGTTAGCTCGGCCGGACCTCCGTCTTTAGCTTCTGATGACGGAGTCGTCTCGCCGCCCGCGATACCAGAACGAGCGTGTTCAGAAGTGGTAGCCGCAGTCTTTCGACGTCGTGAGTCGCTGGCCCTTGCTTTGCCTGACGCAGTCTCCGGCGAAAGGTCAGCCGTTTCCGACACTGTCGACTCGTCATGCGTGGCGACGTCATCTACGGCACCTTCATGCGTGGATGGGCGGCGTTTCAACATAGAGGCCGTTTCGTCACTAGAGCTCGTTTCCAAGTTAAAGTCACCCATCGTGCCAGCGGTGGTGCTGACCCTTTTCCATCTCGGAACGTATCTCTTCTTCTCGTATCTCTCTGTTCCACTGAGCTCGATGACCAAGTCGTCGGTCGGCGACGTCTTCCACCTCGTTGACAGTGTGCGCTTCGGTTTCGCCTTGCCGTGCTTCCTCGGTCCTTCGATGCTTTCGAAACCCGTCGTGTCATCAGCTGCTGCCGTTGCGCGAGACACGTTGTTGTCGTCGACGTCGTCGTCGCCCTGCGTGGAGACCAGTTTCTTGCGCTTGGTGGTGCGCAGGGTTATCATTGCGACGATTTTGCGCTCCTCGTCGTTGGCCAGCGAGTCACCTGGCAATTTGGGCGATAAGGAAGCTCGGACAGCTCCGCCCCGATTTTCCTGCGATCCGGCCGCGAGGCCCTCAGCAGCGTTCGAGTCGGATTCGTCTACGATGACCCCGGTCTCTTGGTGGTTGTCGGACCCTGATGAAAAAAATATATATATTACAAGGAGCTAGGACTTCCTGACACAGGCAGATAATATTAGGTCATTAAAGTGTCACGTGACAGCGAAACTTCGACCTTAATGAGCAGTTTTATTTTGTAGCACTCAAGTTATACGTGTAAAACCGGTAACATTTTTTTTCTTCTTGACAGGATACTGCTTTTACAAAAAATGAGATTCCGGAGATACCTGTGTACACCGCAATCAAAGCCTGCACTGAATTTTTGCTGCCATTTATGTTGCCTAATAAAAAAGTGTTTACAGAGTATTCGTCGTGGATTTTGGTCTCAGTCGCAGACCGAAAATGTCTGGCGCAGGCATTGTGCGATGTTTTTTTTTTTTTTTTTTTTTGAAGTTCCCTATTTCCCAAAATTGTGAGTTCCAATGTAAGGCGTTCGGGCTTTGTACTAAAGCGGGCATTAAAGGCCTAATACTGTAGAGAAGACACCGCCGCACGAAGCCACCATCCTTCTTGGCTCACCCTCGCATGCTTTCCCTCGCACACACAGCACATGGCGCGCGGCGGCGACCTTATTGTACTTGGACTTTATACGGAACCTCATGACAACGCCGACGCGACGGCGGCAGACATTCGCCATAATTGCTATCGCAACAGAACTAACCAAATATACAAGGAAAAAATACCATACTATTGGTGTCGGCACACTGATGACATCGGCACTAGAGCACTGCACGGGCCGATTTTTTCAGCCCGGGCCCGGCCCGGGCCCGTTTTTACGTTGGGCTGCCCACCCGAGCCCGATCAAAACATTCATGGCGAGACCCGGGCCCGGCCCGGGCCCGGAAATAATCTACGTTACCCGCCCGGCCCGGCCCGCCACCCCTTTACCTTAGGCCCGAGCCCGGCCCGAGCCCGGCTCGAAACCGGCCCGAACCCGGCCCGAGACCGAAAATACATGTTTTTCAGAGTTGAGACGCCCGAGAATAACTCGCTGCACGTTACATGCGCACCACCAGAAAGCCCGAGCCCGGCCCGGGCCCGCGTCAAAAAACCCGAGCCCGGCCCGGGCCCGGGTCAAAAAGCACACGCCGTGCCCGAGCCCGACCCGAGCCCGTGAAAAAACTGCTCTACCCCGGCCCGGCCCGGCCCACGGGCCGGGCCGGGCCCGGGCTTTCGGGTAAGCCCGAGCCCATGCAGTGCTCTAATCGGCACCATTTTTCGGGCCTTCATTTTACCGATTGTAATCAACCTTTGTACGGGCAAAAAAATTCTAATGCAGTCATGAAAAAATTATTCTACCCGTCTGAGTAGACTTCGCATGCTGTACCTTTAACGATTGCGCATTATTGCACTTCTCATGATAACAATTTATATCTAACTATAAATCAGCCCGGTTACCATAGGACACACACTAAGAAGTCCCTTTTAAGTGTTCGCTGTGTTTTTTAGCAATTACTCGAGAGCTTTCAGCAAGTCTCGTTCTAAGTGCACAAGAAAGTGCTGGGAGGCTGAGAGCTACTCGCGAAGCGTAGACACATGCACAGACTTAAGTTTCTATAGGAAACATATTTCATTGTAAAACTGGCCTAAGCCGTGGCTTCTATCTATTTCAACCAAATTATGTGGCATGGCACAGGGATCCCAAGTATAAAATTAAGGAAATGTCTTGCTGAACAGGCTCATTCAGGATTTTTTTTTCTTTCCCTAGATCTATAAAAGAGTGGAACCCAAAGAAGTTGTTCCTAGTATACCCAACGAGCCATTTACGTCGCTCTCTGTGATGCTCTCTTGTTTAAACATTTAAACAAATGCAACAAATCAATAAATGCAAAGCGTACAGTGAAATAATGGAGACATGCATAATTAATTATTTGCTCTCCTACATAAAAAGAAGTAGTACAACAAAGGAAAGAGGAAAAAAGACCTGCTTAATCACTGCAACTGCACCTAGTTTCTCTTTCTTGGAGGCTCTTTGTTGTAAGTACACTTAAGTACACTTACAAAGTGCACAATGGCTATCTACTGTCCGCGTGTTTTCTGCGTTACGTACGTAAGCAGGCCTTCTGATAACTAAAGCTATGCATGTCACTCACATGTCGCTATTCCAATTATCACTCCCATGTATATCGCGACAACGACAGCCGAAGTTGCAAGCGCAGCCGCAGAGCATTTCTTCATCATCCTGCGAAAATTAAAGAGAACAAAGAAGGGAATGCAATATTTTGGACTGCCCTGCGAACTTAATGAAGATCAGTCTCTTCACAATGAGCTCGCAAAAAAGTGTTACGATGGACTTACGCTTTCGCTGAGCGATAGCAATAAGACAGGAAGACAGAAAGAAGAGAATTGCATTGAGTTTCAAGCCTGTGAAGTATTACGAAAGCAGCCAGCATGGGTAGGTACTATATATATACTTACGGCTCCCGGAAGTCGGTTCAACTGTCTCTGAAAAGCGGACACACTTTTTTTACGTGGTTCTCGTTTCATGATCGCTTATCTGTTTCTGTATAACGTATCGGTACTTTTTGTGCGAGACGTTTGAAACAGAAACTGGGCCGGTATTTTGTAGCGATGCCTTTAATGCCATAATGCCTTTTCGCGCTTATCGCGCTTTGTCAGTGGTCAGAGCGACGGTCCGCTCGCGTTATCAACGTTGATATCGTGAGCAGACCGTCGCTCTGACGACTGACAAAGCGCGATAAGCGCGAAAAGGCATTATTACTTTAAAGGCATCGCTACAAAATACCGGCCCTGTAGTCCAAACTTGTGAAGTCATTTAATAGCAATGTGTGTGACTCGATGCCCACTCCTGCTAAAGATAAAGCTAAAGCCAGCAGCTACCCTGCAAGTAAATAAATAAATAAATAAATAAATAAATAAATAAATAAATAAATAAATAAATAAATAAATAAATATTGTTGGGAAGGTTCTGTTCGCTCATTCTTTTTCAAATTCTTTTTTTCTTGGGGGGGGGGGGGGGGGGGGGGGGTGCGGCAGTCAAGAAAGAGATCTTCTATTACTCGCTGCGGTGGCTCAGTTAGCTAAGGCGTTGCGCTGATGAGCCCGAGGTCGCGGGATCTAATCCCGGCCGCGGCGGCCGCATTTCGATGGAGGCGAAATGCGAAAATGCCCATGTTCTTGCGTTGTAGTGCACGTTAAAGAACCCCAGGTGGTCAAAATTAATACGGAGCCCTCTAATACGGCGTGCCTCATAATCAGAAAATCCCCCCAAAAAAGAAGATGTGATCATCTATGTTAGAAGCAATTAGCCTATTAGTGAGTCCACCTCTTTAATTGCTAATACAAGGGTGCAATTGAAGAACTCGCGATCAAACGTCAAATAAACAAATACTTATCGAGTTCGCTTTTATTGTTTATTGCGCGTGGGTGCACGCGTTTAGGCAAGCTTCCTGTTTTATGTAGTTTAATTATCACACTGTTATACAGGCAACTTCTGTTTGAGCATTCCTTCTGCGACTGTTCAGCGCTCACCTGCATACGTTGTGTCTGTATTTCGCAGCGGCTCTTCATCTGAAACAATAAATTGACTAATTGATATCATTAAAATTGCGGCAGTGGCAACCCATCTTGTATTCTCTTACACCAATAGGTTCTCCCAAATTACATGTGCGTTGAACGCACGAGAAAACTAGCGACCTGCAAATGGAACAATGTATATTCGCCAAAAATGAAACACAAAAATGAATAAAGAGAAAGAAGAAAAGAGAAAATGAAACGGATAAGTACATAGCAAGACGGCAGAACATGCTGAACAGAGTATAATAAATAACGGTATGACGAATACAATTTTGCATTGTCAGAAATTGCAAAAAAAATTTCACAGACGATTACGACACTCCCTAATGCGAATTTTGGGCGCAGCTATTAAGGTGTTTTTAATTCGCGATATATTGTGGCAGAAATATTGATTCTGGACGACAGGGTGCTCTCGGCGGCGCGGCGCTGAGCCTTTGCTCGGGCGGCTCGTTTAGCAGCAGTGGCAGACGACAAATTTCCACCGGTTATTCGCGTCGCTCATTGTTCAGAAAGAAAGCGTGAACACGGGAACGCGTGGCACGCGCGGAGCGCTTTCTTTAGCTGCGGCGGCGCAGGTGATGTAGCGCATGCGCAGTGGGTCCGAAGCCCATGCCAGCGCTTTGTTTCCATATATGGTAATGGTATCGGTGGACGCGCTCGCCGCATGCTTGGTCGCCGCCGTGGAGGACGTCTCGTGCGGCACTACGCCCGCTGCGCTCCGCGTTCTCTCTTTCATCTTTCGCTGTGCTCGTTCGCTCGGTTACGCCGAGGGACGCCGACGCTCAACACAGGAGAGGGCGAGCTGCGCTCTAAAATAAGCTGCGGCCAGTCGTTAATGACCCGCTGTGTAGAGGCTGGCGTGACAAAGATATATGCAGAAGTATGAATGAAGACCATCTGAACGCGAACATTTCGCGTAATAATATCCTATAAACAATGTCATGCGTTACTTGCCGCTTTCTTTCGGTACTGCGTTATTCTCAGCACAGGGGAACGGTCGCAGGTTCAGTTTCGTGCGCGGCGACCGCGTTTCAGTAACATAAGGTGAACCGAACGCCTCCGCTATACTAAAGCACGTTGCCCCCGGCAGTAAGAATCGACGCATTAACAACCACTTAAGTATAAGAACCCATCAATTACCACCTAGGATCGATTACGTTTCCTTGTTTTTTTTTGTTTTTTTTACTTTCTTATGGGTAAGTCAGCATTTAGACCACAACAAATTAAAGCAAATTCATATAGCACGGAGATTTAGAAAATCCGCAAGGTATCACGCACTTAATGCAAAGGCAATGCACTTTCCCCATGATAAACCCGACGGCTTTCGTCAGGGACAACAGTCCCTCCATGCAAGGGAAGCGCACTTGCTCAGAACGAAGGGAGCAATGATAAGTGTAATTCATATCGCCTGCGAGGCTGCGTCGACTACAAGAACTACTGATGTCTAGGAATAAAATAAACAAAAGTCGCTCCACGGAAGACTTGCACAGGTTACAGAAAAAAAACGTAACCGATTACAATTACACTTACTTCTATCAAAAACCTAATTGAATACAGTTACTAACTACTGCCCCACGAAAGTAATCGAGCAATTACTAAAGTGTAATCGATTACTTGTAAGTTACTTTCCTCCAGACTTCTTTTAACCTTGCCCAAGTACACTAAATAGAATGATCTGGTCTGGATCTTTTTCTGCCTCCTCTGCAGCCCTTCACACGATGTACGTTATCTTCACTAACAATTGCTTTTCAAAATTTCCGCCGGTCAACTTCCCTCATTTTCTTGTGAAGTCATCTGCAGCGACACCGACACGCTGGAGAGAAGGGCTCTGTTGCAACGTATAAACACCTCACGCAATACATTTTGGTTACTCAATGCTGCGACGCTCGGGTCCGGCTCTTCCATGAAGAACAGGGCTTCGTGGTTCCAGGGGCTCGGATAAGGCGCTCCCGGTAGGGCAATTGAAGAGTTAGGAATAACATCCGTAGGTGATCTCCTGACATCAATAACCGAACTACATGGTCATCGCTATTGAGTCACGTACAGAAGCACCGGTTCAATTTTTGCGCGAAAATATGGTTGAGCGTAAAATGAGGGAAGAAATACTCAGCGACCGCGTTTGCCGGTTTGAACCTGCCCATTCGCAAGGCTGCTGCTTGGCACGACCGCGGGCCGTTCTGCTGTAGTTCCCACCAAGTTAGATGTTCTCAAAGCTGCATTGCTTGTTACAGTTTGGCTCGTCAATGCAGTAACAGAATAAATGTAATTGGTTACTGAAAAAAAGTAATTGAATTACAGCCTGAGTTAATGAGCCAAAAAATAATCGATCAATTACAAAACTAAATAAATGTAATGGATAACACGTAATTATTTTCATTTAATTCGTTACGCACAAGTCTGCTCCACGAGCAGTGTGTGACTGATTAGTGCAACATATATCCAAATACGCAAGTTATTTGTATTTCCTTTTTTTCTTTCATATGTCACACATGTTCAAACGTTGTGCTTTATGAGATGTGGTTTGTTTCATGTTCAGAATTCGGAACAATCGCACTTCCCAAACAAGTGGTCTTGTTTTATTATTTATTATTTTATTACAAGCAAGTTTTTTTTTTATTTTACAAGCATTTTAATACAAGCAAGTCTTGTTTTATTATTTTTTTATGTTTGACATGCACGCATTTTTGCCAAGTAATCCCCATCAGAAGGTCACGTTCACCGTTTCGCAAGTCCTGATCTGTATTTTTCCCCGCCTTCCCGACAAAAAAAGAATACTTTCAACGTGGACGCATGGATGGATGCTATGAGCGTCCCCTTTGAAACGGGGTGGTGGATTGCGCCACCAAGCTCGTGTTATTATTTTGCCTAATGTCCTGCCTATATGTTTGAGAAAACACCCAGATACAAAGAATTCCCAGCATCAAACTTTGTGAATCATTACTGGGAACTCTGCGTTTGGACGTCTCCGTTCTTTGTGGTCTCCCTACTTTTCTGCCACCAAACCTTCAATCGCCTCTTACTAAGCTCTATCGCGGACATGTTTACTTTCCCCTTGCTATCCCTGAACCCAAGGGCTTCAAGGAGGCCAGACGAGCCTAAACAGGCAGCTGGGTAGCTTTATTCACATTCTAATAAAACATGTTCCATCGCTTCCCTAGCTTTACCGCAGGAAGCACACGCTTTTTTTCTTGGTGTACCTCGCTTTATATCTACGCGTTCTAAGGCACCCTCATCTCGCTTCTAAAAGTAAGGAGCTTCCCTTTGTGTTATCATAAATTGTTTCTTTCTTGATTTTGTTTTTTTCCTTTGAGGTAGTTAGTCATAGCAGGTTTCTTTTCCATTGCCGCCACCCATGGCATTGTCTCAGCCTTTGTGTTTGACGTTCTTTGTTGCCGTGTTGCTGACCATACCGGTCGCATACTTGCTGGTAAGCTTCCTAGTTCTTTTCCTCCACTGTGAGTCAACGTTTTACCTATACGAATACGTGAACGCTCTCGCAGCCCATTTACTTTTTTTCCATATTCTTCAGTCGTTCTTAAAAATCAATTTTACTCTGCGCTTCCCTCACTTCAAAACTTGTCCAGCCCATATCACCCTACACAGCTTGATTTGTAGTCTTCCCGTGAGCGATCAATGCGAGGCGTCCCACTGACCTTTAGTAGCCATCGAGTCCTGATTACACCCCTGACTTCAAGCAAACAATCACATTTCCAAATGTAAACCCTGAAACCATTACACCTTTCCACATACCCCGGAGCACCTCATACTTATTGTATCCCCATAGCGCTCTGTGTTTGATTATGGCTGCATTTCTCTTTCCTTTTGCTATTATGTTTTTTTTTTCTGTGTCTCCAGATATCTATCGCCTTCGTTTACCCATACACTAAGGTGTTTGTATTCTTTTACCCGAGGTATTTCCTGGCCCTGTGTCACCACTGTCACTGTTTTCATTGAATACCGTAAAACTTGATTTCTTAACGCTCAATTTTAATCCTAAATTCTCACAATCTTCTCCACAGATATCAGCCAGACGTTGCCTATCACGTTGCTTGTTAGCAAGCAACACAATGTCGTCCGCTTAAAATAAACCTGGAAGCTGCTGCTCAACTATTGTGCCGGCTTGTTTAAGGATTTATGCAAGTCAAGAAGTTTTACCGGCCACAACAGCACATCACCGCTATATGTTACTGATGCGGGACTATGGTCGTGTTGCAGAGCTTCGCGACACAGCGTCGCGTCAGCAACAGTGCGCTGGAACTCACTCAAAGAGCAAATTTACGCTGGCATTTTTTTTTTTTTTGTTAAAGCATCGCACGTGACCTAGACGACAATGTGCAAGGGCTTTTACATAATAACTTGGACAAAACAACGACAAGGTTTTTTTGAATGAACACGCACCTGAGATGGTCTGCATGGCGATGCCGAAGCCCTTTCTAGCTTCTTCCTTCTCTTCTTCTACTAGCGAAGCTGATGATGACGATGACCTTAAAGTCATTGGCACCTACCCCAGTGATGCCAACTCTAGAGAGAGAATAAAACCTTTATTAGTGAAAATTAATAGCCGTTTTGTGGTCGGACCTCCTAGTCCGGAAGACCATTGGCTTTCGCCGCCGTCCGCGCTCCGTTGACCAGGGCTTGTTGCTGTTCTGGGTCCGAGCTGGACAGGGTCGCCTCCCACTCGACTATCGTCGGATTATGGTTGGCCGATATTTTCGGATTCTGTTGGCACGCCCAGACCATGTGGTATAACGTGGCCATCTGGGGACAGAATTTGCATTGCGGATTATACGTGATAGAATCTAACTTTGATAATGCATAAGGATTTGGAAAGGACAATGTTTGTAAGCGTCTCCATGCTATACCTGCGTTGCCTTATCTAATTTGGGATCAGGCGGGGGTAAAGTGCGTCTACTCAGCCGGAGGTGTTGTAGGATGTCAGAATATGAAAGCAGGGGCTGAGTTTCGTCCTGGTCAGCGAGAAGTTGTGCTGTGGAGGAATCGGCGGAGTCCCGGTGTAGAAGTTCGCGGGCGGAGGCATGAGCAATCTCATTGCCTCGAACTCCCGCGTGCCCTGGTACCCACAGCAGCTGTTTCCACTGACCCTCTTGACGATTGGCCGCAGCCTGTTGCAGTATTGAGTGTGCGAGGTGGCCGACTTGACCTCTTGCGAAATTGCAATACGCCGCCTGGGAATCCGTGAGGACAAAGGCGGCTGTTGGATTACGCATGGCTAAAGCTATACCGGCCTCTTCCATGGCTGTGATGTCTATACCGGTGGCCGAGATGCAGTCTACCACCTGTCCCCTGTGTACAACGGTTGCCGTGGAGCGGTTGTGCAGGGGTCCGGCGGCATCTACAAAGAAGGCACCTGCTTGATCCGAATACTTGTCGTAGGCTTTGGCATGGCAGCTCTCCTGCCAACTCTAGAGAAATTTCCCTTGACATAGGAATTTTAATTATGCACAGTGCATAATTATGCAATGCATAATTATGCAATTATGACATATGGACATATGACATATGGAATTATGACATAGGGATTTTAATTATGCACAATGCATAATTATGCAATGCAGAAGCAGAGCTACGGGCTGTCCATCGGGCCCGCGACGCAGCAGAGAGGCTCGGCCTTTCTGTACCGACGTGGGAGCGGCCCGCTACGTGCTGACGCGCGTTCCGAGGGACCATAATAAAGTTTTATCATGCCAAACCATACCATAGGGATTTTAAGCCTTGTTTATAGAAATAGGTATATTTGTCAAAATTAAGGAAATTTTGCGTAGAGGCATTGAAATTATAGAAAGGCTGGCGTGACGGCGTGTTTTGATTTTAGTGACAGCACATTACCTTGGCATTAGCATGCGAAGTATACTTTTGATCGTACTGCAGTGCAGTGAACGCATCTCGCCAAGTATAGGGCAGGCTGCAGATGCCCTGGAGTTTGTAAGAAAGCGCTGCTGCAATTTTTGCCGTTCTTATCTCTGGCTAGCTGTGCTGTCGATGACTCTGTGCAGTCTGAATCAAACATTTACCCAGCGGTAACCGGCGAAACAAATGCGTATGCTGCAACACCGGGTTCGAGTCCCGGACCAGGAGGAATTTTTCTTCAACTGCGAGAGTTTTCTTTCGAGTAACCCGTATGGGTTTCCTTTGTAGCACTTGATACGATTGGGTGGATGTCTCATTTTCCCTTTAACACCAAACAAAGCAGCACGGGCGAACCTGGGCGTTAGCGGACGCACTTACCTAGTGCCGAGCGCCGACAATACGGTCGTAGCGCTGAACAACCGACTGTTCCCAGGACCGCTCATAGGCAAAGAAACATCGGACAGGGTCCCAGTTCCTATGTTTATTCACATCATTGAGGTTGGTGTTGTGAAGTGGCACACTGCTTTGACATTGTTGCATTCTGTAAGGGAGGTCCGGTGCCCAATTTCTTCACCATTCGATTAAAGTTCCTTGTAATCTTGGCACCTCGCTCTATCAAAAAAAAAAAAAAAAAAAAATTGGACAACAACAAAGTATAAACATGCTCACGTCTTCTGTGAATATGTTAAGCAGCAATCATTTTTGTTAACATAAGAACTTGCACTGCGGCATCATTTCAGCTTGGAGTCAGTGACTTCATTATTTGATTATTTTAAAACGAGCTTAGGAATAAATTTACACTATAAAATTTGTAGTCTATTTTCATAACACAAAAAAATGTCTTTGCGGAAAACGATATTGACAAACTAACAATCACAGTTTTCATGAACCTACGGAAATCCAGGATTTTTTTTTTTTTTTTTTTTTTTATAGGAGATAGGGTAAAACTGGCTTCGGAGGTTGGCAGCACTGATACCCACTAAGAGGGATTGGCCAAGAATCAGGCATATTTTAGATATGTGTTAAGGGAATAAATTTAGAAATCAATAATTTTGATGATAAGATAAAGAGAGTACAATACAAGACGATTTAGTGAACACTAATTCTGATAGTGCGCACAAAAAGAAAGAAATATGATATTTATAGTGATAAAAAAGACAATTAGCAAAGAATCAAATGATTAATGTGATTAACAATGAGATCGATTAGATTCACAAATGAATTGGACACCTCTGTGCGGGTGTCCAATCAAATTTTATTATTTATTTAGTTTGCAATCATAGAAACAATCACAGATAAGAGGAAGAGAGCTAGCTGGCAACTGCCACCAGGTGGGCCACGACGCATGTAGACTCTAGAAGAGAAAAGGTACATAGAAAAAGAAAAGGTACATAGAAAAAGAATAGTGAAAATAAGAACTGGAGAGATATTAGGAGGGAGAAGTAATAAAAATATGGGGAGGGGAGAGAAAAACAACACAAGAATAAAACATGCATTTGCGTCACACAATTATCGGGCGGCACTTAACGACCAGCAAATGGTCCACAAATTATCGCAAGACTGGAACAAAATGGTAGGCTATAATCGCTTACCATTTTTCTCCAAGCATTGAAGCCCTGAAAGACAGCATCACCGAAGAGTTCAATGGCAGGCCGAGCTGTCCCAATGTAATCTGCTATGTGATTTTCCTCAAGGAGCAGGAACGCCAGCAGTCCAATAAATAATGTTCAACTGTTTCTAATTCGCTGCAAAAATGGCACAAAAGACAAAACATTTGCTTTGCCTTGCTTTGTTTTGCTTTGCTTTTTGCTTTGCTTTGCTATGCTTTGCTATGCTTTGCTATGCTTTGCTATGCTTTGCTATGCTTTGCTTAACTTGTTCTCAAGCTACGGCGGATTGGCCAAGAAGCCGGTGATCCTTCAGCCAAAGGGATGAGTACGTCCGGGAGTAAGAGCGAGAGAAAAAAAGGGTTTATTCTACATATTTAGAGTGGCTCCAAATACGGAAGCCCACTCCATGGGGGAGCACTTTGAAAGTCTCAGCTCACTACATGTCTGAGCACATATCAGAACA